>NC_142751.1:1907500-2057500 GCF_051943395.1 Hippocampus bargibanti
CACGCTGTTCACATTTTGACATAGAGACCAAGTTGACAGCTACTATTGAAAAGCGAAATATTCTGAACATTTTTGACAGTATTGATTAGCTTAGCAACTATTAAATTCAGTGTACAATAAATCAAATTTCCTCTGCAGAAAGAACGCTTTATTAAACTTCTCGACCAGTTGCACAACTCCTTGCGCATTGATCTCTCAACGTACAGGGTAAGAAATAATTATTTTTCCATCGTATTGCATATCTGCATGTCCAAATGGACAAAGCAATACATTGTACACATTTAATTTTGTTTTGTTTTCTTTTGTAGAACCACTTCCCTGCCAGTAACAAAGATCGTCTCCAGGATTTAAAATCCACTGTGGATCTTTTAACCAGCATCACATTTTTCAGAATGAAGGTAAGCGGCGGTTTTACAACTGTCCGTTTGACAAGTTTTCATTCATTATGATGTAGTTGGTTTATCAATATAAGATGAAAAAAGACAAGTTGTCAGACATGTCTGTGTAAGCTCTCAGTCGTACAGGAGTGGTCCCTCGATGAAAAGGTTTCTTCAGCCGTCATCTGTACTTCTTTGAAGGTGTCGGACGTTTCGCTTCTCATCCAAGAGGCTTTGTCAGCGAACTAAAATTTGATGGTAGCTCTGGCCCTATATTTATATCCCTACTGTCCAGAGGTGGCGGTGCCAGACCTCTGCTATTATCAGAATCATCTTTATTGCCACGTATGTAGAACACACAAGGAATTTGTTTCCGGTAAAACACGCAGCACTAGTATCATAAGTCCCTGCTCTAAGGTTGGGGGGAGCAGAGGACCATTTCCTGAGGCTACACTGATTGCTTCTATTGTCCTAACTGATTATGGTCTACAACTGGCCTGATTGCCCCGTTTGCTCTGTTATCACCTCATCAGCATAACTAAGCCACTGTGGTAACGATCTCAGAAGTGTGTTTTAACATCACCATGGCAATTTAGTGAAGGGTTTTGTTGTTTTATGAAAATAGCTTCTTTGACTCCCCTTTCAAACCATCTATTTTCTTTCGCGAAGATTTTGACTTCATTGTGGAACAAGTTGAACATGTTTATTTTTTTGTGTCTGAGCTATTGTCACTGTTGTATGGCGTTCAGGTCCAGGAGTTACAGTCTCCGCCAAGAGCCAGCCAAGTTGTCCGAGACTGCGTCAAAGCTTGTCTCAACTCCACCTATGACTACATCTTCAATAACTGCCATGATCTGTACAACCAACAGTATCAACCTGTGGAATTGGTGAGTCGCACATTGACGATTCGTCCTTTGTCATGCAATGATCTGAAATGGCTCCGTAGCGACAGTCAAATATTGCTTTGATTATTTTTTTCCTCTCTTCACTTCTTTTTATTTATTTTGCTACCCAACTATCTTTCTATCGAGCTAGCTACCTAGATCTACTTGCTATCTATTAGCTATATAGCTAGCTGGTGAGCTATATAGCTTGCAAGCTATTGGCTATCTATTAGCTTGTTAGCTAGATTTCTATCTATTTGAATTACTTCCAGGTTGAGTGGCGCGTGTGGCTTCCGCTGCTCACCCACAGAAAATGTATCCCGTGACTGTAAAGTGACCTTGAAAGTTTTGAAAGGCGCTTATGAATCAAATTTATTATTATTATTATTATTATTATTATTATTATTATTATTATTATTATTATTATATTATCTGTAGCCACAAAGGGACATAAGTCTTCTTGTGCCGGTCCCAAGCCCGGATAATTACAGAGGGTTGTGTCAGGAAGGGCATCCGACGTAAAAGCTTGGCCAAAACAAACATGCGGATCAAACCTCTAAAGATGGAGGACACTGATTTGCTGTGGCGACCCCTTGAAGGGAAAAGCCGAAAGAAGAAGATTTATTTTATTTTTTTACCAGAGCAAGGAAGATGTCTCCTTGGAGGACCAAGGTCCGAGTATCAAGAACCTGGACTTCTGGCCCAAGCTCATTATGCTGATTGTCTCCATCATTGAAGAAGACAGAAACTCTTACACGCCCGTGTTGAACCAGTTAGTATCGTAAATCCGTCTTTGTTTGGTCTCGGGAATCAATTTCAATTCTTCTATTTGTCTCTGACCTGACTTTGAAATGCATCCAAGGTTTCCTCAAGAACTGAATGTCGGCAAGGTGTCAGCTGAAGTCATGTGGACGTTGTTTGCGCAAGACATAAAGTATGCGATGGAAGGTACGCCATTTTGGAGCAAAGTGATGCTACCTTGATTTGCTATATCATGATTGACAGTTTCTACCAGATAAATATTTTAAATTAACATTACGACGCTGTATCTTCTTTGATAATTAACTCACTCACTGCCAGACCATCTGCAAAAAATGTGTCCACTCCAGTGCCAGCGTTTTTGTCTTTATCACTACAATTGCAGGACCTACAGAATATTGACTTTTAGGACGACATAAACATTCAATACAGCGCAAGACACCGTAGACTCTCTTTTTTTATTAAAAAATAAGGGTTAATTCCTAAATTGTGTGGTCTGGAGTTGTCTGACCTTGAAATGGGGGCGGCTGTACAAAGAATTCAATACATACAGTGAATTACATAGCCCTTTAACAAAAGCTGAAGCTATAACAAAGTGTTAACATGGACAAAAGTCAAATTATGCCCCCTTGTGGAAGGGAAAAACATTGCCAGAGGTCTGACCAGTGCTTTATCGGAACCCAAGCGTGAAAAAACAAACCCCGAACAAATTCGGGAATAGTATTGAATGAGTTAAAATGCAACCGTTGGCCTCATTTGTAACCTGTTGCTTCAACTGACATTGCTGGTAACAGAAGGACTTACTCAACAACAGCCAAAAAGCAAGTGCGGAGAATCAAAAAGTTCACGGCGAGAAAGCACATTGCGAAAATGACAAAGAATGCCGTCGCGCAGTCATTTTAAATACTTCTCCACATTCCCTGGAATGTCCTTTTCTGCCGCATAGCGAAACCGCCCCATTCCCCAAAGTGCATAACAGCTTTCATATTGTCATGTAGCTCATGTCCCCAAGAGAAATTCCCATGTGAAAATGAATTGACTGATGAAATTCGTGTCTCAGGCTAGTTATCGCTATCTTTTCTATCGCTATTGAATTCTCATGCCACCATATCAAACATCTTGACACTTGCTGTCTTTTTTTCTTCTCAGAACATGAAAAAAACCGACTGTGCAAAAGCACAGACTACATGAA
Organism: Hippocampus bargibanti; assembly: GCF_051943395.1. NCBI lineage: Eukaryota > Metazoa > Chordata > Actinopteri > Syngnathiformes > Syngnathidae > Hippocampus > Hippocampus bargibanti. The sequence continues at coordinate 1,910,713 of NC_142751.1, forward strand.
CCTCCATTTTAAAGTCAAATGGCTCTACAACGAATACGTCAAAGAGCTACCCAACTTCAAGGATGTTGTTCCAGATTACCCATCGTAAGTACTGTATTTTCCCGTGTATAATGCGCACCCAAAAGCCCTGATTTCCTTCCAAAGATTATCCTGCGCCTTATACACCGGTGCGTCTTATATGTGAAGTCATATTGAGCCACAACAGGTCTTGCAACTACTGTCAGTAGCCACGACTCCATTTCCAAGAAGTAGTGCGTAAACCCAGTCTGTACTGTAGAGCCTTATAAAGTGGTGTGCCTTATAATATATACATAGATAAAAGTTCTCCAAATATATTTAGAAAACCTTTTTTATTCCTTGAAGGTGTGCTTTATAGTCCGCTGCGCCTTAAATATGGAAAACGTTTGAAAATACACCATTCATTGGGGGTGCGCCTTATCCTCTGGTGCGCCTTATACACCGGAAAATAGTTATTGGCAAGAAAAGAGACTTGTTGAAATGCTCATTGTGTCTTTTTTTCTCTGCCTAGATGGTTCTTGCCATTTGTGCTGCAGTGGTTGGATGAAAATGAGGATGTATCGATGGAATTTATGCACGGAGCTCTTGAGAGGGACAAAAAAGATGGGGTAAGAAGATGGGGAACCGTTTCTAAATATTCACGTTCCAAACTTCTAATCCTCACATGGGAATCTTGCAGTTCCAGCAAACGTCCGAGCACGCTCTCTTCTCCTGCTCCGTGGTGGACATTTTTACTCAACTCAACCAAAGCTTTGAGATTATCAAGAAACTGGAATGCCCCGACTCGAATGTCATGGCGCAATACAGCCGCCGCTTCTCCAAAGTAAGAACCTGTTAATTCACGATAAGCCGTAAAACTCGACAGCACAATTTTTGCAAGTTGTGACACATATTTGGTTTTACAGCATACAGTGATACCTTCGCTTACCAACTTAATTGGTTCCCAGAAATTGTGTGTAAGGCGAAGTGTGTCTTCCAAATATTAATTTCCCATAGGAAACCATTAAAAATGAGAATAATCCGTTTCCAGGTCCCTATAAAACTACTAAATAAGCCTTAAAACTAATCAAAATATACCTTACTTTATGTATAATAAATGGGCTATTGTATTGTAATTAAAGAAATAAACTGTACTGTTTAATAAAGTTGTTTTATTTACCTTTGTGATGGTCGTTCATGTAGTTGCCTCTTGATGATGTCCGAGTGAAGTTACAGTGCTTTCTCGGCGATAATACCCTCACTCACACTGTCCCCTGCGAGCTGCTTTTTGTTAATCCAAACCAACAGAAGTTTTTCAACCTCTTCTATTGCCTGAGACCGTTGCTTCGACAACACAGAAACACATTTAGCCACACGTAGCAATGGTCGAATTAGCATACTGGTACTGGGACACCAAGTCACACAAACGCACACCCCGTTCGTTTTTCTCGATGGTCTCCTTCTTCTGCTCAACAGTCATTTTCTTTTGTGTTCTCTTCGGCTTCACGCTAGCCTGTGGTGGGGTCTTTTTCGGTCCCAAAAAAGCAAAAGTACCCCACTCACTAACAAACCAGGTCTGCACTGAGTGCACTCAAAAAGGTGTGTGTGGAAAAGTAGTCCGCCAGCCACCGTGGTGCTCTGTGTGTTGCCCGAAAACCAGTTTGTATGCCAAGATTATATTCTCGTGAATTTAATGTTCGTAAGGTGAAATGTTTGTTAGCTAAAGCGTTCGTAAGCCGAGGTATAACTGTACTTAATTTTCGAGCAATTTGATATTCATTTTTCATGATTGTTCAGTTGGACATTGGCCCCATTGGGCAAAGAATGTGCAGCAGCATTTTTCTTCCATGAAGGAGAATATTTTAAGACCCCCCCCTCCCTCGCGACCCTTCCATGAATTCATTCATTAAGAATGAATGATTCTCTGTGTCTCTGTGTTCTCATGTCATTTGTTATTTAGTTTTTTTGTTCTTTTGACTTCAAGATGGCGCTGCGAGAGTGGCTGCCTTTCCAGCAAGCAGCTAATTTATTTTGTTTTTCTTCTTTCATTCCTTTCATAACTTTGCTGCTGTGAAATGTAAATTTCTCCACTGCGAGACTAATAAAGGCAAATCCAATCCAATCCAATCCATTTACCCCCAAATTATAACATCATACCCTTGTGTAATGTGATTTTATTGTATGAGTAGCTTGGAGTGAATCTCTATCTAAATTTATTTTCCTTGAAACTCTTTTCAGACTATCGCCAAAGTTCTTTTGAAGTACAGCGCCATCCTTGGCAAAAGTTTCCCTTCCTTCGTCGACAAGGAGAAAATCGTAAGTGGGCATTTTGATGAAAAATGAATCCGAATTTTGGAATCCATTCAAATCTCATCCACGTTTTTTTCCCCTTGTGTGCAGCCCTGCGTCCTTATGAATAACGTGCAGCAGTTGCGAATCATGTTGGAGAAGATGTTTGAGTGCATGGGTGCCAAGCAGGTACGTGGATTTAAAATTAAGCATTACCCGAGAGCGATGGTCCCTACGAACAGTGTTGTTTAGGATGGCTGTTTCACTATTGTTCTTGTTGTGGAAGAAAAATATTAAGATTCTTTTCTCTAAATTCTAATTGGACATGTATAATAAGTAGCTGTAGGGCCCTTAGGGTCAGGGATAGGGTTAGCGTTAACCGACTATGCTCGACTTCCATATTGTTTCAACCTCCTGTTTGAATCCCGACCAAGTGTTAGTTTGAAGCTAGCCGCTCAGCCATTTTGACTTCCTATCTAATGTGCTCAATGTACTTTTAAAGCGAGATCAGTTGATGGAAGATGAGGAGGAAGAAGTCGGCAAAGAGGTAGGTGGTCAGTACCGCGTGACCACGGCAGAAATGCCTTGTACGGTTTTTGTTTGTCTTAAAAAGCAGGTGATCCCTGATCATGAGGATGCGGTGGTTCCGGTGCGTACTTTGAGTTATTGTTTAGTAGTTGTTATCGACAAATGTGATTGACAGACTTAGTAGTGACTTATTCAGAGTGAGTGGAACGTAGTGATGGCACTTGTGTACATCATGTGGGAGGAAAATAGTTGTGGGTCATGGCGAGATTAGATTTTGCTGTTAGTTTAAAATATGATGTCAAGGTGAAAACATCTCATTCAAGATACTGTAGCATATAGCAAATACGTTTGTGATCCATGTTTGCAATATTATAATTTTTTTATCTGGTTGTTTATTTACGTATTTGTTACTTTATGTATTTGCTTGTTTATTTATGTATTTATTTATGTATTTGCTTGTTTATTTATGTATGTATTTATTTATTTGCTTGTTATTTATTCATGTCTTATTTATTTGTTTCTTTATTTATTTGTTAATTCATTTATTTATCAATGTATTTGTGTATTTGCTTGTTTATTTATTCAACTCTTTATTTTTGTGTTTGTTTATTTATTTCTTCATTCATTTATTTGTTAATGTATTTATTTTCTTGTTTATTTGTTCGTATTTTTTATTTATTTATGTATTTATTTATTTATTTATCTATTCATTCATCATCTTTTGATTGTGGTTTTGCCATTCGCTGCCTCTCAGTTTGCGGAGAGTGAGGACAACGAAGGGAAAATAGGGGAGCCAGGGGACAAAATTCAGTTTGAGGTTTGTTGCGGTCTCAAGTGTAGCCCGTGAACTGTGTCTATCCTATTTTTTTGATCCCAGTCACATAATCGTTACGTTGACAGTTAAAAAAAAAACTGCGTGGAATTTCACAGGGTGTGTCATGTCATTTCTGCTGACAACAGCCATTAGTCAGTCTGTGCCAAGGCCTTTCCCTTATATCACTTCACTCATTTTCTCTTTGCTGACTACCTTTGACTTTTTTTTTCAATCTCTGCACGTCCCTCCTACTCTCCATTATATTTTTAAAAAGACTGACACAGAGAAGGTGGGTGTCAATATAATTAATTTGCAACATACTTTTTGAAATAACAAGTTTTATTGATGTACTAAAACATTGTCTGAAATTGCTACCACATTAAGCCGGATCCTCCAATTGAGAAGGTAAGAAGCACATTGGCCCCCCAAACTTGCCCGAGTTTTCCCTCGGTCCCGTCCACCCCCCCGCCCCCGCCCAAAAAAAGGTTGCATATTCCTTCAGCGGCCCTGCATAGTAACTCTTCCCATGTTATAATTTAAAAAAAATAACATAAAAACATATTCAGATGATGGCCAGATAATAGGTGCCTTACACTCTGTGTCCAAGAGGACATTAATTTCATCTGTGCTGTATGTCATGCATTAATTTCATCTGTGCTGTATGTCATGCGTATTAGCATATTTGACAATAAAGCTCACTTTGACTTCCCTATGCTGTAGAACCATTTTCCTTTTTCTTTTTCCCTTACCGCAAATGGAATTATTTAGAAAAATAAAGCAGGATTTTTTTTTAAATACATATGACCATATTTTCCGGTGCATAAGGCGCACGGAGTATAAGGCACACCCTCAATGGATGATGTATTTTCAAACGTTTTCCATATACTGTAAACGGTGCACCACACTATAAGACGCACCTTCAATGAATGAAAAAAGTTTCCAAATACAGGTAATATACGACTTATGACCGAGTTCCCTTTCCGACCACATGGTTCTAAGTCAAAATGGTCGTAAGTCGAAATCCATTCAAAATGTTAAATAGAGACTCGGAGGCTAAATGACTCGTAAACTCTCCCCACTGGTGCGATCACACGGCCGATTGCTGTGCGAGAGTGAGATGCTGGCTGGCTGGCCAAAATTGTCATACACGGCCTGCTAGCCCGTTGCGGTGCCAGGCGTAGAATAAAAATGTTAAAAATAGGGTCTGGAGGTCATGGTCGTAAGTACGGGTGGTCGTAAATCGCTCAGGTCGTAAGTCGGATGTTACCTGTATAATATATAAATATATAAAAGTTTTCCAAATACAAGGCACATTATAAGGCGCTACAGTAGAGGCTTGGGGTTACGCGCGACTTCCTTTAAAGGGGGACGGGATTGGAGTCGGCACCTGCTGACAGTCGTTGCGAGACCTGTCATGGCTCAATATGAATTCACATATAAGGCGCACCTGCGTATAAAGCGCACGGTCACCTATTGAAGAAAATTAAGGCCTTTGGGTGTGCCTTGTGATAGGACTATTTTATATATGCACATTCTAAAACATTCAATGTTTATTTTAAACCACTCATTTATGTGTCTAAGCTTAATCTACGTTGTTATGCTCTCTCTCTCTCTCTCTCTCTCTCTCTCTCTCTCTCTCTCTCTCTCTCTCTCTCTCTCTCTCTCTCTCTCTCTCTCTCTCTCTCTCTCTCTCTCTCTCTATATATATATATATATATATATATATATATATATATATATATATATATATATATATATATATATATACAGTAAAGTCTCGTTATATCGATATTCTCGGGAGTTGGAAAAAATATCGATATAACCGGACTATCGATATATCCAATCCTGTGGCATGTGAATTTTCTCCTTGCGTTCATAGAAATAGTATCGTAATAAGCAGTACTATCGATATAACCGATATCGATATAACGAGACTTTACTGTATATATATATATATATATATATATATATATATATATGTGTGTGTGTGTGTGTGTGTGTGTGTGTGTGTGTGTGTGTGTGTGTGTGTGGTTTACCATATAACTTCATGGTCCAACTTCCTATTCGTAGTGTACACATTCATATCAGTTTTCAGTCTAATGTTCCACACTTTAATTCACAGCCAATTGGCTCCCTTAGAAATGAGGTCTCTCTCTCTCTCTGTTTCTCTCCGCTTCACCGTTCCAAGAATAAATAATCTTTTTGTTCATCATTTACAACTGATTTACTGCTGATTGACTATTTAAACCAATGCAAGAGAAGAACAACAACAACTTTGATCCAACACTTTGTACACAGGAAAATATGGTATTGTAGCTCATACTTGAGTGTTTTGTGTGTACACCATCTGTAGATGGATACTGAGGCAAGTGATCTGCTGAACAACCTGCAAGTGAAGCTCAACGGCGTACTGGATGAGCTCAGCAGTACATTTGGGAACAGGTAGAAATGGCCCCACCCACATTTCCGAGTATACACAGACACATAGAGTCCTCACGGTCCATTCCATGTGCATCGACGCCGACTCCCGTGTGACACGGTCTCCCAGATGTTTGTTCGGACACTGTGAACAAAGGCTGGAACACAGGAAGCCATACATGACCGACGCCCAACCTCTGCAGCCCTCTGCCAAGCTATTTATTGAGAGTACAGTGATATCTCGGTTTACGAACCCCTTGGCTTACGAACGTTTCGGTTTACGAACGTTAAATTTCTGAAAAATTTACCTTGGCATACAAACTATTTTTCGGGATACACACGGGGCTACCACAATGAGTGATGTGTCATTGGCGAACAAGCCCATTATCCTAACAAGAAAATAGCTACCTGCTTGTTTTGGCCCTCTATTCCCCGCCCCCAGTCGTCGGTTAAAGCCACGTGATTGGTCAAGAACGCAGGAAATGAATGTTCGGAAGACACACTTTTCGCCTTACACACACTTTCTAGGAACCAATTAAGTTTGTAAACTGAAGTATAACTTCCTTTACGGGCCTTCTGTTCGGCCAACTAAGCTTACAACAGCATGAAACTTTTAAATATGATTACTTTTATTTCTCTATTCTCTATTACGTGGCTAGCTTCCAGAGCCGCATCAATGACTGCGTGCGCCAGATGGCGTCCTTGCTATACCAGATCAAAGGGCCTCTCAACGCCAATACCAAAAGCCAAGTGGAGGCCGACTCGGATAACATGCTAAGGCCACTTATGGATTTCCTGGATGGGAAGTAGGTGCTAGCACTTCCCGCGTATTGAATGACTTTCATCACGTTTGATCACATTTTGCCGCAGGTTGACGCTATTTGCAAGCATTTGCGAGAAGACCGTTTTGAAACGTGTGCTTAAGGAGTTGTGGAGGATTGTGATGACCAACCTGGAGAGGACGATTGTGCTGCCTCAGGGGAACGACACTTTTGTAAGTGTATGATTCGTTTTCTCATGTTGATTTATCTGAGTTCCAGTTGATAAAAAAACATGTCGCTTTTTTTTTTCAGGGTGCGCAGATACTCTCAGCTGCAAAAGAGCTGGGTCAACTTTCCAAACTCAAAGTAAGCCTGCTTCTGATAGACTGACTTGATGTGATTGACACGACTGTGACTGGTCTTTTTGTGAAGGATCATATGGCGGGCGAGGCAAAGAGTTTGTCTCCCAGGCAGTGTGCCGTGATGGATGTTGCACTGGACACCATTAAGGTCAGTTTTTTTTTTCTCCCACAATGCATTTCAATGGGCTTCAATTATACCAGAGTTTACCTAAATGTTTTGTCCATATTCATGATAATCATGATAATCATGATAATCACGACCGTCACGACCATCACAACAATCACAACCATCACAATCATCATAATCATGATAATCATAATAATCACAATAACCATAATAAGCATAATCATGATAATAACAATAATCGTAATCATGATAATAATAATCATAATAATCATTGTTGGATTATTTTGATCGTTCGCCCTTGGTTCATTGCTTCGACAGGTGTTGATGGAAGAGGATGGTTAAATCATCAGGGCGCCAGGTGTAGAACAGAAAGTTGGTTTAATCTTGGAGAGAGCGGAGGCATCGCGGTGTCGGCTTAAGGAGAGAGCATGGCGATAGAGAGAGAGACAAACTAGAAGGGAGAGCATTTTATACGCCGCGCAGTGTGTGACGCGAAAGGATGTGACGTAATGTAAATGCGACATCATGTAAGGGAAGGCAGGATATGACGTATCAGGAAGTTCAAAATGTAAACAAAGATTACAGACCGATGTTTAGAGATGTTTGTATGGTGAATTACCCCAACAATCATAATCACAATAATCAGAATAATACATTTTTTTTGATAAGCACCTTTCAAAACTCTCAAGAACACTTTCCAGTCAGTTTTTCCGCAGGTGAGCAGCGGCAGCCAGACGTGGAAACGTTCACTCAACCCGGAAGTAATTCAAAAGTTTTAGTTTTTTCCATGTTTTTGGTCACGTGCGCACATGCAAGCATTCACACGCACACACACACACACGCACACACACGCACACGCACACACACACACACACACACACATACACACACACACACACACACACACACACACACACGTTTTTACGACATGGTGGGGACTAGGTGTGCGCAGGATTTGCTCCATGGGAACCCAATTTGAAACATGAAAAAAAATCGACTTATGAAAGTCATAAAAATGTAATTTTACGCTGCAATTTTTTTTGCCTGTCCACTGTCGCTGAAAGGGTTAAGTTTACCTCAAAAGCCAACTTTCAAGGTTTTAAATTATTATTTCCATTTCCAAAAGTTCCTCTTCGTCCCCAAATTTAACACATCCCAGATTATTGCAACTTTACCTTTCTATAACCCCACCCTCCCTGGAAGGTTGTGATCTTATGTGGCACCCTAGCGGTGGTGATAAAAAATGCTTCTTATTAATCAATAAAAGCAGTTGTAATTAAAACAGTCCGCATTTTATCTCTCTGTGATTTTGATAAGAATAATCGTGAAATGTCCTCCTGCAGACATCATCGATGTCTGAAAACCAAAAATCAACACAAGAAATTAGCTTTGACTGAGCTTTTTTGTCTTTTTTTTTCTCAGCAATACTTCCACGCAGGAGGAAACGGTCTGAAGAAAGCCTTCCTGGAGAAGAGTGCCGAGCTGTTGTCACTTCGACACACCTTGTCCCTCTACACTCAGACCACGGACACACTCATCAAGACATTTGTGACCAGTCAACATGCGCAAGGTAAGCTAAAGATTTCCCCGAATGAACGTTGTGACGTCAACATTTTCGAAAAGCTGTTTCTCCACACTTGACTGTCTTGTGTTTATTTCCCTGCGCTGCACGTGTGCTAGTGCACCAAGGAAAGGGTCTTAGGTTAACTCCCAATGAGAAAATACAGCCCAGCAGGGGTAGGTTCATCACCATAAATTAAAGACTGTGACCTCTGTCACCGTGCCCCCATCCCTCAGTCGTGATGCGTTTGTTGTCATGAGGTACAAGTAGAGTAGCTTGATCACCAACACAACCTCAAAGAGGCATCCTCATCACATCCTGACTCAGTCCTTGAAACAGTTTATTCATTTATTTATTGATGATTTTTGATTTATTTCATATTTATTTGTCCGTCTATTTGTTCTGATTTTTATTTATTAATTTATTTATTTATTTATTTATTTATTTATTTATTTAATTAGTTATTTAATTGTCGATCTATGCATATCTATTTATTTATCTGTCTATTTATTCATTTAAATATTTATTGGTCTATCTATTTATTTATCTATCTATTCATTTCTTTGGTTATTTATTTATTTATTTATTTCTCTATCTGTTTATATAATTATTTATCATTGTTTGGCTGCTTATTTATTTATTTACATGTATTGTTACTATTATTATTATTATTTAGTGGGTTAGTTATTTGCCTATGTATCTATTTATTTTTCTACGTATTTATCTATCTATTCATTTGTCTATTTATTTATTTATATTCATTTTTTAGCTATGTATTATTTATTTGGCTGTTCATTTATTTACGTGTAGTCATTATTAATAATAATAATAATAACAATAATAATAACAATAATACTAATATTATTATTATTATTATTTAGTGAGTTAATTATTTGTCTATTTATATATCTATTTTTCTCTGTAATTATCGATCTAATCATGTGTCAATCTCTTTATCTATTTATGTATCTATTTACTTATTATTATTATTATTATTATTATTATTATTATTATTATTATTATTGTGATTATCCGTATTTATTTATTTATTTATTTATTTATTTATTTATTTATTTATTCACTCATTCATTCATTTATTTATTCATTTAATTTTAGTATTAAAAATAAATCATTTGTGTTTGCATTCCACTAGGTTCGGGGGTGTCCAATCCGATTGGTGAGGTGTCCGTCCAGGTTGAGCTCCACACACATCCTAAAAGTGGAGAACGCAAAGTTTCCGCCAAAGGTCTCAGAGCACTCACTCACCATGTAGCATTTTGACAGAAAAAAAAAATATATATATATTGCTTTCATTTGCAGTTGTGGCCGCCACTGATTTAAAATGGCAGACAACCGGAATGTTCCGACCCTTTGTGGAACTCACCATGATCGGCCCGCACCTCAGTGACAAAAAACGTAAATTCCATACCAAATCCAAGAACAACAGCTGGTCTCCCAAATTCAACGAGATCTTCTACTTGTGAGTCCAACCCGGGTTCTTGTTCCTGGTTCGCTTTTGAACTCTTTCAGCTGGAAACGGATCCGTTTCTCCCACAGCATCCTGGGAAACCAGGACGCTTTTGAATGCTACGAGTTGCAAGTATGCGTCAAAGACTACTGCTTCGGCCGAGCCGACCGGGTGGTGGGCTTATCGGTGATCCAGTTACGAGACATCGTGGAGAAGGGCAACTGCGCCTGCTGGTGTCCGCTGGCTCAGTGCATCCATATGGATGACACGGGGCTCACCGCCATCAGGATTTTGTCGCAACGTTCCAACGATGACGTGGCCAAGGAATTTGTACGGCTCAAATCGGAAACCAGATCGGCCGAAGAGGGCAAATAAGAGACTTTTTTTCTCCATCGCCATCAACAACACTGATATACGGAAGAGCATTAGGGCCAGGTTGAAATATATATATTTTTTAGAGATGGGGTATTATTCTGAGAAAAAAGTCGCAAATTTGCGAGTTTCAAACTCGCAAATTTGCTAGAATTAAAGTCCCAAATTTGCTCGATTTAAAGTCCAAAATTTTGAGTTTGAATCTAGCAAATTTGCAAGTTTGAATCGAGCAAATTTGTGACTTTAAATCTAGCAAATGTGTGACTTTAAATCTAGCAAATTTGCGAGTTTGAATCTAGCAAAGTTGTGACTTTAAATTTAGCAAATTTGTGACTTTAAATCTAGCAAATTTGTGAGTTTGAAACTCGCAAATTTGCGACTTTTTTTTCTCTGAATAATACCCCATAAGAGCCTTAATGCTCTTCCGTACTGATAAGCGTCAAATGTAAAGCATTTTTTCACTCTTTTTTTTTAGCGAAGTGTTTGTGCACACCGTATGTATCCCCAAGGACTCCAATCTCCAGTGTTGTCCAAAAAAAAAAAAATGTCTGCTTCGGCCGCCAAGCTTGATGCCTTACCCAAAAGTCCAAAAACTGTGAATGTGTCAAATGAAGTAATTTGAAATCCATAAAAAGGATCCACGCCGGTGCTTTTGGAGTCAGATGACAACCAGTTTTATCTCAAAAGCTGTCAAAGTTGTCAAATTTTAAAAAAATAATAATAATACCGCTTGGGTGACTCGAATATGTGCCTTGTGCCATTTGAAAGTATTCAAACCGCAATGTCAAACATTTTTGCTTCCCTCCACGACATCACAAGATGTGTGTGTATATATATATATATATATATATATATATATATATATATATATATATATATATATATATATATATATATATATACGTATACATATGTATATATATGTGTATATATGTATACATATGTGTATATATGTGTATATATGTACATGTATATGTATGTATTTGAAGTCCTTGTATAGATATGCAAAGCGAAGTCACACTTCTATTTAGTTATTTTTGTTGAACTATTTATTTTTCATGTGTTTACGTTTCGGATTTTTGCAGCGTTTTTTTTATGTTATTGTGTTGTTACAATTTCTTTACAGTGTGTGTGTATATGTGTGAGAGATGTATTTACGAATTGATGGTTTACACGTCGACGGATGATGAATAACGAAAAGCCGTTGTGTGACCACCATAAATGATCATGCTTCCATACAGGAGATATTTGGGAGATATTTAACTTTCACAGTCCACCGTTTTCAGATATTATCAAATCGAGGGAAAAAAAAATAATAAAACGTCTGAAAGCTTCCAGGTTTACAAAAAAAAAAGGGAAGAGTCCATCTATTGTTCTTCTTAAGTTGGTCAGCCAAGCTGATTACTTGTTTTCTTCTTCAGTTGCCTTATTGTGATTGAATATTGTTGTCTATTTGGACCTTTTTATGAAAAAATGCGCTTTCTTTTTGACTTTCCGCTGTGAAGTTTTCTACCTCTTCGCCCATTCCCGAATTCCAAGTGATATTCCTTTTTTTTTGCCTTTCACCTATTATTTTTATGTATGCTATAGCGACAGTCTCTTCATGATATCGTGTTTGTATGTGTGCGTGCGTGCGTCGACTTTTTTATAATCTGGAAACAATGAGTGTTAAGAGACTTTTAGTTTGATGCTAACACGAATCCATGTGTGCCATCAAGATCTTTTCGAATGTTTTTTTTTTTATTTGCAATCTGGCAACCTCAACGTTGAGGCGCTTCTGTTTTTAACAATGACCCGTACAAAGGAAACAGATTAAATATTTCACGTTATACACTGTACATGCTCCCTGTGCCATTTTTTTATTTTGTTTTTCTACACAAGATACAAAAAAGGAGAGGAGTAGCAGTAACTACAAAAAACTACAGAGTCCTTTGGCAACACAAAATTCCTACTTATTTCAAACCGATAAACACATTAAGGCAAAAATTAGTGCATCCAAAAGATAGGCTGCCAAATGAAAAACAAAGTAATGTAGTTTATTCAATACATTGTAAGAATGAAAATTGTAAAGAGCAGTACATTGGGGAGACTCAAGAAATTCTCAAAAAAAGACTATCAACATCGCAGGGATAATACGAGTGGGCCTCAATCGGCAGTACATTTGCACCTAAAAGCTAGCAACCACTAATTTGACGACAATTATGTTAAAATCTTAGCGAAATAACAGAGAGGGTTTGAAAGGGGAGTAAAAGAAGCGATTCTCATAAAACAACAAAATCCTTCATGAAACCGGTCTGGTGGGGTGAGGTACTATTTGGATCGTTCATACAATAGCCTGCTTAGGCAAAACAGGTTAGGCAACATTTGTAATGCTGATGAGGTGATACCGGTGGGAGTGGGGCAAATAGGCCAGTCGTTAGTCAGGAATGTAGGAACAATCAGTGGGGCCACAGGGAGTGGTCCTCTGCTCCCCCCACCCTGAGAGTAGAGACCTATCATAGCTGTGTCCGGCGCCGCCATGTCTGGACATTAGGGATAAATAAATAGGGCCGATACGACCAGTAAGACTTTAGTTCACTGACGAAGCCTCTTGGATAGGAGTACATACATACATACATATGTATAAAAAAAAAATCCTCATCTCACCCACCATGGGTGGTGTCTGTCCCCCATTTCAGCTCGGGTCCTCTACCAGAGGCCAGGAAGCTTGAGGGTTCTGCGCAGTATCCGTGCTGTTCCCAGCACTGCGCTTTTCTGGACCGAGATATCCGATGTTGTTCCCGGGATCTGTTGCAACCACTCGTCGAGTTTGGGGGTCACTGCCCCGAGTGCTCCGACCACCACAGGCACGACTGTCACTTTTACCTTCCAGGCTCTCTCCAGCTCCTCTCTGAGCCCCTGGTATTTCTCGATTTTCTCTTGTTCCTTCTTTCTGATGTTTCCATCACTCGGGACCGCTACATCCTTCCTTTTTCGCTTTCATTCCTTTCATCACTTTGCTGCTGTGAAATGTAAATTTCTCCACTGTGAGACTAATAAAGGCATATCCAATCCAATCCAATCCACGACAACGGCTTTCCTTTCCCCTTTATCTAATAAAGGCATATCCAATCTATGACCACGATATCTAGTTGGTTGGCCATTACCATCTTGTCAGTCTGTATCTGGATGTCCCACAGGATCTTTGCTGGGTCATTCTCCACCACCTTGGGAGGTGTTTCCCATTTTGACCTTGGGGTTTCCAGTCCATACTCTGCACAGATGTTTCGGTAGACTATGCCAGCCACCTGGTTATGGCTCTCCATGTAGGCTTTCCCTGCCAGCATCTTATACCCTGCAGTTATGTGTTGCATTGTCTCAGGTGCCTCTTTGCACAACCTACACCTTGGGTCTTGTCTGGTGTGGTATATCCCTGCCTCTGTGGCTCTGGTGTTCAGGGCCTGCTCTTGGGCAGCCAGGATGAGTGCCTCTGTGCTGTCCTTTAGGCCAGCCCTCTCTAGCCACTGATAGGACTTCTTGAGATGCGATAACATGGCTTCTTGAGATCAGCCACTTCTGCTATGGTTCGGTTGTACATCCCGTGTAAGGGGCTTTTCCTCCCATGATTGTCCCTCTTCCAGCACCTCATCCTCTGTTCCCCATTGTCTGAGACATTCTCTGAGTACATCATCCGTTGGAGCCTTCTCTTTGATGTATTCATGGAGCTTGGATGTTTCATCCTGGACAGTGGCTCTCACACTCACTAGTCCCCGGCCTCCTTCCTTACGACTTGTGTACAGTCTCAGGGTGCTGGACTTGGGATGAAACCCTCGTGCATGGTAGGCGTTTTCGGGTCTTAACATCCATGGTCTGAATCTCTTCCTTTGGCCACCTTATTCTTCCTGCAGGGTATCTGATCACTGGCAGGGCATAGCTGTTTATTGCCCGGGTCTTGTTCTTGCCCTTGAGCTGGCTTCTGAGGACTTGCCTCACCCGCTGGAGGTATTTGGTCGTAGCCGCTTTCCTTGTTGCTAGTTCGAGGTTGCCATTGGCCTGTGGTATACTGAGGTACTTGTAGCTGTTTTCAATGTCTGCTATTGTTCATCCAGGGAGTGAGACCCCTTCAGTGTGGACTACCTTGCCCCTCTTAGTCACCATCCGACTACATTTCTCCAGACCCAATGACATCCCGACATACAGCTTTATGTCATCCATGTATAGGAGGTGACTGATCATAGCTCTGAGGCGGTATCCATAGCCTGTCTTGGCGATTATTTGGCTGAGGGGGTTCAGTCCTATGCAGAACCTATGGTTTTCCACATCCTCATCGAGTTTGCAACGAAGGCTCTCAGGGTCCTGTTGACCTTATACAACTCCAAGCATTCAGTGATCCATGTCAAAGTCAAAAGTCAAAGTCAGCTTTATTGTCAAATATGCTAATATGCATGACATACAGCACAGATGAAATTACTGTCCTCTCGGACCCAGCATGCAATGCACTTATAATTACTTTAACAAACATAAACATGAAAACGCCAATTTGCCGGGAGAGGGGAGTGTTCACGCACCGCCATCTTGGGAGAAAAACAAATTGAAAAAATAACAAATATGACAACACAAAGACACAGAGTCATTCATTCTTCAGGACTTGCTGTACCCTCTCTGTGATGACATGAAACAGTTCTAGTTGAAAGAGTGTGTGGCATCGAGTCATATGCTTTCTTGTAATCAATCCAGGCTGTGCACACGTTGGTATGTCGGGACCTGCAGTCTTGAGCGACTGTTCTGTCAACCAGCAGCTGATGTTTGGCACCTCTAGTATCTCTACTAATGCCTTTCTGTGCTTTGCTCATGTATTGATCCATGTGTCCACTTATCTTAGCCGCAATGATGCCTGACATGAACTTCCATGTTGTGGAGAGACAGGTTATTGGCCGATAGTTGGAAGGAACTGCACCCTTTGAGGAATCCTTCATGATCAGGATTGTTCGCCCTTCGGTTAGCCATCCTGAGTGAGTCCCATCCATCAGCAACTGGTTCATTTGTGCTGCTAGGCGCTCGTGGAGAGCTGTGAGTTTCTTTAGCCAGTAGGTGTGGACCATATCCGGGCCTGGTGCCGTCCAGTTTTTCATACCTGAGACTCTTCCTTGTATATCTGTTATGATGGTAACTGGTTTCTGTTCAGGGAGGTTGCTGTGCTCCTCTTTCAGAGTCACCAGCCATTGTGCACTGCTGTTATGTGAGACCTCCTTCTCCGATGTGCCTTTCCAGTATCTTTCAGTTTCCAGCCTTGGAGTGTCTGCTCTGCTGTTAGAACCCTGCCACTGAGCGTACACTTTCGCAGGTTGTGTTGTGAACAGCCTGTTTATTCTTCTGGCCTCATTCTCTTTCGTGTACCTCTTTAGGCGACTGGACAAGGCCTGGAGCCTTTGTTTGGCAGTTTTGAGTGCTTCAGGTATGGTTATCTGCATGTACCTCTTGGGTATTGGCCTTTTATTCACACCTCTCTGGGTCTCCGTCAATTGACTCACATCTTTCCGAGCCGCCTTGATCTTAGCCTCCAACCGTCTTTTCCATGGTGGGTAATGAATCTCGTGGCTCTCATGGTTGCTCTTGTAGCCAAGCATCTCTAGGATCACTGATGCTGAGGTGTATATCAGCTCATTGGTTTCCGTGATCGTTACGGTCGGGATCGTTCTCAGTGATGCATTCACAGTTTCCATGAGACTTTCAGGTGGTACTTCACATAGCCGTTGTAGTCGGTGTCTTCGTTGCCCAGTTTTCATTCTTGCCATGATCTTATCTCTCAGGTCAGTTGCTGCCTCGCTCAGCATTTCTTTCATTGGGGCTGGCTTCCCAATCTCATCATTCATTGGGGCTTGCCTCCCAATCTCTGGTTGAACCTCTTCCTCTGATGTGGCAGCCTGGGGCCCTTCAGCTCGGAATTTGTGTTGTACCTCATCAATCTCAAGTTGTGATATCACGTTTGTGGATATTGGAACACTGAGCTACTAGTTGTTTCGTGGTCAATCGTGACTGTGGGTTTCGAAGTAACCATTCTCCGCATGTAACCCCTCTGACTAGGGTTGCTTGAGTAGTAGCATTCCAACAGAGCCATGTTATCGCATCTCGACCATCTCCGCTTTGTTCCAATCCATTTTTCATCAGGGTGCTCTGGTTCCCCAGCACCTGACGCAGACCTTGTTTGTCATTCCATTTATTGTATGAGGTAGGCATTAGCGTGAAGGGTCTTGCCCAAGGACCCACAATGGATGATGTCATTGTGCTCATTTTCTCTGCCGAAAGTGGGATTCGAACCCTCGTCTCCCATATGCCAAACCGATGCCTTATCAACTGAGCTATCCAGCCGCTATATATATATATATATATATATATATATATATATATATATATATATATATATATATATATATATATATATATATATATATATATATATATATATATATATATATACACACACACACACACACACATCTTCTTCTTTTCCTTTCGGCTTTTCTCTTCAAGGGGTCGCCACAGCAAATCAGTGTCCTCCATCTTTAAAGGTTTGATCCGCATGTTTGTTTTGGCCAAGCTTTTACGTCGGATGCCCTTCCTGACACAACCCTCTGTATTTATCCGGGCTTGGGACCGGCACAAGAAGACATATGTCCCTTTGTGGCTACAGGACAAGCAACTCGCTCAGTAAAAGGCTCCCAAACACAAAATGGTAATCGGCACAGCAACGTTCAAAAAAGCAAAAACTATACTCACCATTTGATGACAATGCTCTTATCTTACTGTGAAATGGGCATCTCTTTCCTTACATTACATAACAAACAGAACTTCAGTCCTTTAAGACATTCTCCACCATATGTAATGTCATGAGAGGCTAGCTCTCAGTGGGACAGGACAAGGAGCGCAATGGACGACAGGTTTGAATGCAAACAAAGGTTTTAATAGAGGGTTTCAGGGGGAATTCACAAGCAACAAAGGCAAGAATTGCGTCTCTTCCAATACTTAAATCATAATAAAGTCTCTTCTGAGGTGAAACTGAAGACGGAGTTCTTTTCCATGTGTTTCTAGGACTCACCCCTCTTGATGTCCTTCCTAGGTAGCCTAGCCACCTTTAGTAAAGGTCCAAATCCAGTCTTCGGTTGTATGATCCCAACTGGCGATGAGTTCCATGCAGCAATCAGTTTCTCCACAGAGCACAGCAATGGAGCTTGTCTCCCCCGGCCCCACACTCAGAGCCTCTTCGCCTTAAAAGCCTTGCCTGCCAATCAAGCCGTGATCAGCCGCAGGTGTGGTGTTTGAATTGCTGCCTTCCACCAGATGGGGCCAAAACACTCTCTGGGTGAAGCCAATTTAGGGGAATGTATTTGCCCTCCAGGACCCAGCCTCTCGTGACATCACAATATATATCTCATCTCATCTCATTTTCCGTACCGCTTATTCCTCATTAGGGTCGCGGGGGTCGCTGGAGCCTATCTCAGCTGTCTTCGGGCACGAGGCGGGGGACACCCTGAATTGGTTGCTAGCCAATCGCAGGGCACACAAAGACATACAACAGTCACACTCACACCTAGGGACAATTTGGAGTGGTCAATCTGCCTGCCATGCACGTTTTTGGAGTGTGGGAGGAAAGCGGAGGACCCGGAGAAAAGCCACGCAGGTCCGGGGAGAACATGCAAACTCCACACAGGGAGGCCGGACCGGGACGCGAACCGGCGACCTCTGCACTGTGAACCGGCGACCTCTGCACTGTGAAGCCGGTGTGCTAACCACTCGACTACCGGGCCGCCCTCTCTCTCTCTCTCTCTCTCTCTCTCTCTCTCTCTCTCTCTCTCTCTATATATATATATATATATATATATATATATATATATATATACAGTAAAGTCTCGTTATATCGATATCGGATATATCGATAGTCCCTGTTATATCGATACTATTTCTATGCACGCACGGAGAAAATTACATGCAAACAGGGTCGGATATATCGATAGTCCCGGTTATATCGATATTTTTTCGGACTCCCTTGAATATCGATATAACGAGACTTTACTGAATATATATATATATATATATATATATATATATATATATATATATATATATATATATATATATATACTATGAATTTAATTTGGGAGATTTTTATATTTTGTTGCCATTAAAACATCTCAACTCGTTTCGTATAAAGTATCTGTCTCTTGAAGTGCGTCCCTGAGTTTTTAATGAATTATGGCCGCTGATCGTAACTGTTATTTTACGGTCCGTGCTGCGTCACCATCCCGGTCCAAAGATTGCCTGATTGTTTCCAAGCGTCCTGAGCAGAGAAGGCTGACTCGGATCCTAGTTTCCTCATTTTTGAACGCAAATTTCTTGACCGGGTGGCTTCAGTCTCACCACCTCTTCCATCCTGCCCGTCTTTCATCCACCTGGTTCTCAACTCTGGACCAGGTCTCAAAGTCCGAAGTGAGTGTACATAATGTTTTCCTTTTTTTTGTACTATAATAATAATAATAATTATTATTATTATTATTATTTTGTCCATGTACCAAAGGTCACCATGCAAGTATTGGAATGACACTGATTTAATTTTGATGGGACGTGATTTTATCTTTGGAAATCAACAACAGTAGATTTTGTTATTTATCCTTTTCGTCAATGGAGGCTACAGCTGCGTTTGCTTTCAACAGTTAGCTTATAGTAGACGTGCACATTCCACCATGACGTCCCTGATCCACTGCTGAAAACGATGCTTTGATCCTCTCCTCATTCATCTAGCACTGCTTCATGTCACACAGAGGGTACAGCGTGTGCTGAAGAATGAATGACTCTGTGTCTTTGTGTTGTCACGTTATTTGCTATTTAGTTTTTGTTTTGTTTTTTTACTTAAACATGGTGCCGCGAGAGTGGCTGCTGATAGAACCCATCTGACAGCTGCCTTTCCAGCAGCTGCGATATTTTGTTTTTCTACTTCTTTCTTTCGTTATCTCTTCCTTTCATAACTTTTCTGTTGTAAAATTAAAATTTCTCCACTGCGAGACGAAGGCTAATCCAATCCAATTCAATTATTATTTATGGATTAAATTATAAATAATACAATAAAATAATATCATCCAAAATTTTATTTTAATTAATATTTTACAAAATTGCTGTGACCAAGTCGTTGTATTATTATTATTATTATTATTATTATTATTATTATTATTATACATCCATTTTCCGTACCGCTTATTCCTTATTAGGGTCGCGGGGTTGCTGGAGGATATCTCAGCTGTTTTAGGGCATGAGGCGGGGGGACACCCTGAATTGGTTGCGAGCACACAAAGACGTACAACAGTCACTCTCGGTTTAATGATGGATTTTGTTGTTTTATAAGAATCGCTTCTTTTACCCCCCTTTCAAACCATCTATGTTCTTTCGCTAAGATTTTAACCTCATTGTCGTCAAATGAGTGGTTGCTAGCTTTTAGGTGCAAATGTACTGCCGATTGAGGCCCACTCGTATTATCCCTGTGATGTTGATAGTCTTTTTTTTGAGAATTTGTTGAGTCTCCCCAATGTACTGCTCTTTACAATTTTCATTCTTACAATGTATGGAATAAACTACATTACTTTGTTTTTCATTTGGTAGCCTATCTTTTTGGATGCACTAATTTTTGCCTTAACGTGTTTATCGGTTTGAAATAAGTAGGAATTTTATGTTGCCAAAGGACTCTTTGTAATTTTTCAGAAACTCCTGCAATGTACGGTACTGCTACTCCTCTCCTTTTTGAATCTTGAGAATTATTGGTTTCATTCCCTATTCTTTCTTTCTGACATTTGTTGAATGACCACTGAGGGTACCCACAGTTAGTGAGTGCTCTCCTGATATGTTTTGACTCCTTTTCTCTACCTTCAGTGCTAGTTGGTATTAGTTTAGCCCTATGCTGGAGGGTTCTGATAACTCCTAGTTTATGTTGTAAACTAGCAACCACTCATTTGACGACAATGAGGTTAAAATCTTAGTGAAAGAACATAGATGGTTTGAAAGGGGGGTAAAAGAAGCGATTCTTATAAAACAACAAAATCCATCATTAAACCGGTCTGGTGGGGTGAGGTTCAATTTGGATCGTTCATACAATAGCCTGCTTAGGCAATACAGGTTAGGCAACTTTCGCAATGCTGATGAGGGTCGTTATGCTTATGAGGTGATACCGGGGGGAGTGGGGGTAATAGGCCAGTCGTTAGTCAGGAATGTAGGAACAATCAGTGGGGCCACAGGGACGGGTCCCCTGCCCCCCCCCCCCCCAACCTGAGAGTAGGGACCTATCATAGCTGTGTCCGGCGCCACCATGTCTGGACATTAGGGATATATAAATGGGGCCGATACGACCAGTCAGACTTTAGTTCGCTGACGAAGCCTCTTGGATAGGAGGCGAAACGTCCGAAACCTTCACTTTTGTACAGATGACGGCTGAAGAAACCTTCTCATCGATGGACCACTCCTGTACGACTGAGAGCTTACACAGACGTATTGTGCACCACAATGACAATCGACTACTGCAGCAAAATCTAGCCATGCACATTTACCGTAAGGTAACTCTCTCTCTCTATATATATATATATATATATATATATATATATATATATATATATATATATATATATATATATATATATATATACATATACTATGAATTTAATTTGGGACATTTTTATATTTTGTTGCCATTAAAACATCTCAACTCGTTTCGTATAAAGTATCTGTCTCTTGAAGTGCGTCCCTGAGTTTTTAATGAATTATGGCCGCTGATCGTAACTGTTATTTTACGGTCCGTGCTACGTCACCATCCCGGTCCAAAGATTGCCTGATTGTTTCCAAGCGTCCTGAGCAGAGAAGGCTGACTCGGATCCTAGTTTCCTCATTTTTTAACGCAAATTTCTTGACCGGGTGGCTTCAGTCTCACCACCTCTTCCATCCTGCCCGTCTTTCATCCACCTGGTTCTCAACTCTGGACCAGGTCTCAAAGTCCGAAGTGAGTGTACATAATGTTTTCCTTTTTTTTGTACTATAGTAATAATAATAATTATTATTATTATTATTTTGTCCATGTACCAAAGGTCACCATGCAAGTATTGGAATGACACTGATTTAATTTTGATGGGACGTGATTTTATCTTTGGAAATCAACAACAGTAGATTTTGTTATTTATCCTTTTCGTCAATGGAGGCTACAGCTGCGTTTGCTTTCAACAGTTAGCTTATAGTAGACGTGCACTTTCCACCATGACGTCCCTGATCCACTGCTGAAAACGATGCTTTGATCCTCTCCTCATTCATCTAGCACTGCTTCATGTCACACAGAGGGTACAGCGTGTGCTGAAGAATGAATGACTCTGTGTCTTTGTGTTGTCACGTTATTTGCTATTTAGTTTTTATTTTGTTTTTTTACTTCAACATGGTGCCGCGAGAGTGGCTGCTGATAGAACCCATCTGACAGCTGCCTTTCCAGCAGCTGCGATATTTTGTTTTTCTACTTCTTTCTTTCGTTATCTCTTCCTTTCATAACTTTTCTGTTGTAAAATGAAAATTTCTCCACTGCGAGACGAAGGCTAATCCAATCCAATTCAATTATTATTTATGGATTAAATTATAAATAATACAATAAAATAATATCATCCAAAATTTTATTTTAATTAATATTTTACAAAATTGCTGTGACCAAGTCGTTGTATTATTATTATTATTATTATTATTATTATTATTATTATTATTATTATTATTATTATTATTATTATTATACATCCATTTTCCGTACCGCTTATTCCTTATTAGGGTCGCGGGGTTGCTGGAGGATATCTCAGCTGTCTTAGGGCATGAGGCGGGGGGACACCCTGAATTGGTTGCCAGCACACAAAGACGTACAACAGTCACTCTCGGTTTAATGATGGATTTTGTTGTTTTATAAGAATCGCTTCTTTTACCCCCCTTTCAAACCATCTATGTTCTTTCGCTAAGATTTTAACCTCATTGTCGTCAAATGAGTGGTTGCTAGCTTTTAGGTGCAAATGTACTGCCGATTGAGGCCCACTAGTATTATCCCTGCGATGTTGATAGTCTTTTTTTGAGAATTTGTTGAGTCTCCCCAATGTACTGCTCTTTACAATTTTCATTCTTACAATGTATGGAATAAACTACATTACTTTGTTTTTCATTTGGTAGCCTATCTTTTTGGATGCACTAATTTTTGCCTTAACGTGTTTATCGGTTTGAAATAAGTAGGAATTTTATGTTGCCAAAGGACTCTAATTTTTAAGAAACTCCTGCAATGTACGGTACTGCTACTCCTCTCCTTTTTGAATCTTGAGAATTATTGGTTTCGTTCGCTATTCTTTCTTTCTGACATTTGTTGAATGACCACTGAGGGTACCCACAGTTAGTGAGTGCTCTCCTGATATGTTTTGACTCCTTTTCTCTACCTTCAGTGCTAGTTGGTATTAGTTTAGCCCTATGCTGGAGGGTTCTGATAACTCCTAGTTTATGTTGTAAACTAGCAACCACTCATTTGACGACAATGAGGTTAAAATCTTAGCGAAAGAACATAGATGGTTTGAAAGGGGGGTAAAAGAAGCGATTCTTATAAAACAACAAAATCCATCATTAAACCGGTCTGGTGGGTTGAGGTTCAATTTGGATCGTTCATACAATAGCCTGCTTAGGCAATACAGGTTAGGCAACTTTCGCAATGCTGATGAGGGTCGTTATGCTGATGAGGTGATACCGGGGGGAGTGGGGGTAATAGGCCAGTCGTTAGTCAGGAATGTAGGAACAATCAGTGGGGCCACAGGGAGGGGTCCCCTGCCCCCCCCCCCCCAACCTGAGAGTAGGGACCTATCATAGCTGTGTCCGGCGCCACCATGTCTGGACATTAGGGATATATAAATGGGGCCGATACGACCAGTCAGACTTTAGTTAGCTGACGAAGCCTCTTGGATAGGAGGCGAAACGTCCGAAACCTTCACTTTTGTACAGATGACGGCTGAAGAAACCTTCTCATCGATGGACCACTCCTGTACGACTGAGAGCTTACACAGACGTATTGTGCACCACAATGACAATCGACTACTGCAGCAAAATCTAGCCATGCACATTTACCGTAAATTAAGCAAGGTAGCATTTGTAGTAGATACATTCTTGATTAAAAAAAAAACTTTATACTTTGTGACAATGTTTTTTAATGTGATTAGTTGTCTCATTGTGCTACATGTTGTGAAAAATGGGGCGGCAACTTTTCAGTTATCTGCCCTGTTGTCCGCTAACTTTTTGTCATGAGTTTCAGACACTGTTTTTACTATAATTTGGGCAGGTTCGGCGGGCCGGATTAAAAAGCCTAACGGGCCGTATGTGGCCCGCGGGCCGTATTTTGCCCATTACTGCCCTATATATATATATATATATATATATATATATATATATATATAGGACCGAGGGACTTCCAGATACAGACTGACAAGATGGTAATGGCCAACCAACCAGATATTGTGGTCATAGATAAAGGGAAAAAGAAAGCCATTGTCGTGGATGTAGCGGTCCCGAGTGATGGAAACATCAGAAAGAAGGACCATGAGAAAATCGAGAAATACCAAGGGCTCAGAGAGGAGCTGGAGGGAGCCTGGAAGGTAAAGGTGACAGTCGTGCCTGTGGTGGTCGGAGCACTCGGGGCAGTGACCTCCAAACTCCACGAGTGGTTTCAACAGATCCCGGGAACAACATCGGATATCTCGGTCTAGAAAAGCGCAGTGCTGGGAACAGCGCGGATACTGCGCAGAACCCTCAAGCTTCCTGGCCTCTGGTAGAGGACCCGAGCTAAAATGGGGGACAGACACCACCCATGGTGGGTGAGACCAGGATTTATATATATATATATATATATATATATATATATATATAGGACCGAGGGACTTCCAGATACAGACTGACAAGATGGTAATGGCCAACCAACCAGATATTGTGGTCATAGATAAAGGGAAAAAGAAAGCCATTGTCGTGGATGTAGCGGTCCCGAGTGATGGAAACATCAGAAAGAAGGACCATGAGAAAATCGAGAAATACCAAGGGCTCAGAGAGGAGCTGGAGAGAGCCTGGAAGGTAAAGGTGACAGTCGTGCCTGTGGTGGTCGGAGCACTCGGGGCAGTGACCTCCAAACTCCACGAGTGGTTTCAACAGATCCCGGGAACAACATCGGATATCTCGGTCTAGAAAAGCGCAGTGCTGGGAACAGCGCGGATACTGCGCAGAACCCTCAAGCTTCCTGGCCTCTGGTAGAGGACCCGAGCTAAAATGGGGGACAGACACCACCCATGGTGGGTGAGACCAGGATTTATATATATATATATATATATATATATATATATATATATATATATATATATATCCCTCCTGTCCAGACATGGCGGTGCCGGACTCTGCTCTGACAGGTCCCTGCTCTCAGAAGACTACCCCCTGCAGCTGCTCCACGGATAGTTTCTATCGTTCTGACTAACGACTGGCCTGATTGCCCCACTTCGACCGGTATCTCCTCATCAGTATTCCTAATCCTATGTTGCCTAAGCAGGCTATTGTATGAACGATCCAAATTGAACCTCACCACACCAAACCGGTTTAATGAAGGATTTTGTTGTTTTATAAGAATCGCTTCTTTTACCCCCTTTCAAACCATCTATGTTCTTTCGCTAAGATTTTAACCTCATTGTCGTCAAATGAGTGCTTGTTTGCTTTTAGGTGCATATGTACTGCCGATTGAGGCCCACTAGTATCATCGCTGCGATGTTGATAGTCTTTTTTTGAGAATTTGTTTAGTCTCCCCAATGTACTGCTCTTAAAATTAGTAGGAATTTTGTGTTGCCAAAGGACTCTCAGCCAAAGGTTTTTCAGAAACTCCTGCAATGTAAGGTACTGCTACTCCTCTCCTTTTTGTATCTTCAGATTTTTTTGTTTCATTCGGCAGTGCGTATGCACCTAAAAGCTAGCAACCACTCATTTGATGACAATGAGGTTAAAATCTTCGCAAAAGAACATAGATGGTTTGAAAGGGGAGAAATAAGTAGGAATTTTATGTTGCCAAAGGACTCTAATTTTTAAGAAACTCCTGCAATGTACGGTACTGCTACTCCTCTCCTTTTTGAATCTTGAGAATTATTGGTTTCGTTCGCTATTCTTTCTTTCTGACATTTGTTGAATGACCACTGAGGGTACCCACAGTTAGTGAGTGCTCTCCTGATATGTTTTGACTCCTTTTCTCTACCTTCAGTGCTAGTTGGTATTAGTTTAGCCCTATGCTGGAGGGTTCTGATAACTCCTAGTTTATGTTGTAAACTAGCAACCACTCATTTGACGACAATGAGGTTAAAATCTTAGCGAAAGAACATAGATGGTTTGAAAGGGGGGTAAAAGAAGCGATTCTTATAAAACAACAAAATCCATCATTAAACCGGTCTGGTGGGTTGAGGTTCAATTTGGATCGTTCATACAATAGCCTGCTTAGGCAATACAGGTTAGGCAACTTTCGCAATGCTGATGAGGGTCGTTATGCTGATGAGGTGATACCGGGGGGAGTGGGGGTAATAGGCCAGTCGTTAGTCAGGAATGTAGGAACAATCAGTGGGGCCACAGGGAGGGGTCCCCTGCCCCCCCCCCCAACCTGAGAGTAGGGACCTATCATAGCTGTGTCCGGCGCCACCATGTCTGGACATTAGGGATATATAAATGGGGCCGATACGACCAGTCAGACTTTAGTTAGCTGACGAAGCCTCTTGGATAGGAGGCGAAACGTCCGAAACCTTCACTTTTGTACAGATGACGGCTGAAGAAACCTTCTCATCGATGGACCACTCCTGTACGACTGAGAGCTTACACAGACGTATTGTGCACCACAATGACAATCGACTACTGCAGCAAAATCTAGCCATGCACATTTACCGTAAATTAAGCAAGGTAGCATTTGTAGTAGATACATTCTTGATTAAAAAAAAAACTTTATACTTTGTGACAATGTTTTTTAATGTGATTAGTTGTCTCATTGTGCTACATGTTGTGAAAAATGGGGCGGCAACTTTTCAGTTATCTGCCCTGTTGTCCGCTAACTTTTTGTCATGAGTTTCAGACACTGTTTTTACTATAATTTGGGCAGGTTCGGCGGGCCGGATTAAAAAGCCTAACGGGCCGTATGTGGCCCGCGGGCCGTATTTTGCCCATTACTGCCCTATATATATATATATATATATATATATATATATATATATATAGGACCGAGGGACTTCCAGATACAGACTGACAAGATGGTAATGGCCAACCAACCAGATATTGTGGTCATAGATAAAGGGAAAAAGAAAGCCATTGTCGTGGATGTAGCGGTCCCGAGTGATGGAAACATCAGAAAGAAGGACCATGAGAAAATCGAGAAATACCAAGGGCTCAGAGAGGAGCTGGAGGGAGCCTGGAAGGTAAAGGTGACAGTCGTGCCTGTGGTGGTCGGAGCACTCGGGGCAGTGACCTCCAAACTCCACGAGTGGTTTCAACAGATCCCGGGAACAACATCGGATATCTCGGTCTAGAAAAGCGCAGTGCTGGGAACAGCGCGGATACTGCGCAGAACCCTCAAGCTTCCTGGCCTCTGGTAGAGGACCCGAGCTAAAATGGGGGACAGACACCACCCATGGTGGGTGAGACCAGGATTTATATATATATATATATATATATATATATATATATATAGGACCGAGGGACTTCCAGATACAGACTGACAAGATGGTAATGGCCAACCAACCAGATATTGTGGTCATAGATAAAGGGAAGGTGCAAATGTACTGCCGATTGAGGCCCACTAGTATCATCGCTGCGATGTTGATAGTCTTTTTTTGAGAATTTGTTTAGTCTCCCCAATGTACTGCTCTTAAAATTAGTAGGAATTTTGTGTTGCCAAAGGACTCTCAGCCAAAGGTTTTTCAGAAACTCCTGCAATGTAAGGTACTGCTACTCCTCTCCTTTTTGTATCTTCAGATTTTTTTGTTTCATTCGGCAGTGCGTATGCACCTAAAAGCTAGCAACCACTCATTTAATGACAATGAGGTTAAAATCTTCGCAAAAGAACATAGATGGTTTGAAAGGGGAGTAAAAGAAGCGATTTTCATAAAACAACTAAATCCTTCATTATTATTTATTATTTATTATTGTGCTGAGGTAAGTATTGCATAGGGCAGGGGTGTCAAACTCCGGTCCTCAAGGGCCCGAATCCTACATTTTTTCCAAGTCTCCCTGTTGCAACACACCTGGGAGACTTGGAAAACATGTAGTACTGCCCATCGAGGTTCGGAGTTTGACACCAATGGCATCGGGGGAAAAATGGCAAATGTCGTATCAGCATCATTATCTTTCTGGCTGCGTATCTTGAGTCAAAGATTTAACTTTGGTTCAAAGGCTTAAGCAGGCAGGGAGTGGCACTACTTTAGTAAGGCATCCATTAAATCGTAAAGTCATTGACACAAAAAACAGCATGAAATGGATTTGCAACTATGTGTTGAATTATCAGTTTATTGTGAACTCTGAGGAATAACCCAAGTTCACAAAGTTCTAGATTGGTGATCACTATTGTGAAATTACAACAATAATCATGTTCCTTTTCATATTTCATTTAGAAAAATAAAGATAAAATGGGATCAATAGTATCCTTCTTCGGGCGAGTGTGTGGGCAGCAGAACAAGCGAGGTAAGTCTATTTTCAGGATTTTCTCGATTGCTAAATTTTGCTGCGGAAGTATTTGCACGTGCACTCATTCAAAAAGAGGGAATGAAAAGTCATAAAAATTCTCTGTCCAAATAATTTTTTGATCTATCTGTGTGACATTTCTCCAACTTGTATTATTTTTACCAAACTATTTTTTTTTTATCAACAGAGGCGGAGAGACGACTGCGAGCCAATGACAGAGCTTTCAACCTTTCTTACCGATATGCTGTCAGTCCAGAAGAAAAAAATTCACAGTGCACTCATTTGATTATTATTATTACTATTATTGCTATAATTGTTATTATTGCTATTATTAAAATCACAATGCACTCATTAGATTACTATTATGACGATTATTACTATTATGACTATTATTGCTATTATTGCTATTACAGGTATTGCTATTATTACAATTATTGTTATTATTGTTATGATTGCTATTGTTAAAATCACAATGCACTCATTTGATTATTATTACTATTATTGTTATTGATATGAGTGATATTATTATTATTATTAAAATCACAATGCACTCATTAAATTACTATTATTACTATTATTTCTATTATTGCTATTGTTATTATTACCATTATTGTTGTTGTTATTATTGCTAATATTAAATTCACAATACACTAATTTGATTATTATTATAATTACTACTATTGTTATTCTTATTATGGTTGTTGAAATTATTATTAGATTACTATTATTATTATTATTATTACTATTGTTATTATTGTTACTATTATTACTATTGTTGCTTTATTGCTATATTACTATTATTGTTGTTGTTATTATTGCTATTATTAAAATCACAATGCACTCATTAGATTATTATTATTATTCATTTACGACTTTTTCATTCTACAGGATAACGGCATCAAGACATCCAAGTACAACATCTTGACCTTCCTGCCGCTGAACCTTTTTGAGCAATTCAGGAGGCTCGCCAACTGCTTTTTCCTCTTCCTCTTTATACTTCAGGTAGATTTGGGCTTGACTTTTTCATTCGGCGAACGCCGTAATGCAGTTCTTGATGGGCTCTTTGCAATTAACAAGATGAACTTGAGTCCAGGCCTGAAAAGTTACATGCAGTTTATAAGATCCTTTAGTTTTCAGTCTACACTGTATGAAATAATACATCCAATATTTGCCATCTTATATTACATAGATTAGTTTTAATATGTCTTTGTGTGTGTCTTTGAGCAGCTCATCCCACAAATCTCCTCGCTCGCCTGGTTCACCACAGCCGCTCTTCTCATTTTGGTGCTCTCCATCACAGCGGTCAAAGATGCCTCTGATGACATTGTGAGCAGATAACAACCTACCTATCATTTGTTTATTCATTGTTGTATTTATTCGCTATTTAATTTAATTTATTTATTAATTTATTTATTTATTTGCTAGTTTGGTTATGACTGTAAAATGTATTATTTATTTATTTATTTATTTATTTATTTATTTATTTATTTATTTATTTATTTCCGGATTTATTTTTTATTCATGCATTCATTTATTTGTGTATGTATGTCTGTATGGATGTATACATGGATGTATTTATTTATGTATTTGCTAGTTTGGCTATTTATTTATTTATTTATTTATTTATTTCTTTATTTATTTATTTGCTAGTTTGGCTATAACTGTAAAGTGTCCTGGCGGGTTTTGAAAGGCGTTTAGAAATTAAATGTATTATTATTATTATTATTATTATTATTATTATTATTATTATTATTATTATTATTTATTTATTCATTTATTTATTTACGAATTTATTTTTTATTCATGCATTCATTTATTTGTGTATGTATGTCTGTATGGATGTATGGATGTATACATGGATGTATTTATTTATGTATTTGCTAGTTTAGCTATTTATTTATTTATTTATAAGTATTTTATTTATATCTTTCTTTTTTATTTATTTGCAAGTTTGGCTATTTATTTACAGATTAATTCATTTGTTTGTTTGTTTGTTTGTTTGTTTGTTTGTTTGTTTGTTTAAAAAAAGCAAACACAAACTTCCTTACTGTTTTATGTTTGTTATCCTTTTTCATGAACAGAACAGACACAAAAGTGACAACCAAGTAAATAACCGAGAAGTCAGCGTCCTCGTGGATGGGGAGTGAGTCATTTGGCCCTTTTCAAATCTTACAGTAATGTTGCACAATGCATTGAAAAAACTTGTAGTTATCGTGAGATCGAAGCGGTTGTTTCATGATTGTCCCCATCCTTTCATTTGGTCAGACTTCGAACTGAAAAATGGATGCATGTTCACGTTGGAGATATTGTCAAATTGGAAAATAACCACTTTGTCACAGTAAGTGCCACGGCATGACCCCGTGCCAGGAAAAATCACTCTGTGTATTCATTCTTAGCGGCCTAATTGGTGTCGTCCTGCTATTTTCTTGACAAGTGTCCATTTTCCAGGCAGACATCCTTTTGCTCTCCAGCAGTGAGCCTCTCAATGTGGTTTATGTGAAAACGGCTGAATTAGACGGGTATGTCCTGTATGTATTAACTTGATTTCGTATCAATAATAATAATACTAATAATAATAATAATAATAATAATAACTACTAATACTACTACTACTACTACTACTACTAATAATAATAATAATAATAATAATAATAATAATAATACATTGTTGTTTCTAAGCGCCTTTCAAAACTCTCAAGGTTACTTTACAGTCACAGGATAGTTTCTCTGTGGGTGAGCAGCGGCAGCCACATGCGCCAGCGTTCATTCAACCCGGAAGTAACTCGAATAGATACAAAGCTAGCTAATATATAGCTAATAGCTAGCCAGCTAGATAGATAGCCAGATAGATAGATAGCTATATTGACAGCTGGATAGCCAGATAATATTCTTCTTTTCCTTTCAGCTTTTCCCTTCAGGGGTCGCCACAGCGAATCAATGTCCTCCATCTAACCCGGTTTTGTGCATCCTCTTCTCTCACACCAGCTACCTTCATGTCCTCTTTGACCACATCCATAAACCTCCTCTTCGGTCTTCCTCTCGGTCTCCTGCCTGGCAGTTCAAGGCTCAGCATCCTTCTCCCAATAGAGTCACTCTCTCTCTTCTGGACATGGACATGTCCAAACCATTTCAGTCTGGCCTCTCTGACTTTCTCTCCAAAGCCTCTAATATGAGTTGTCCCTCTAATGTATTTATTCCTGACTCTATCCAACATGGTCACTCCCAAAGAAAACCTCAACATTTTCAGCTCTGCTACCTCCAGCTCTGCTTCCTGTCTTTTCTTCAGTGGCACTGTCTCCAGTCCAAACATCATGGCTGGTCTCACCACTGTTTTATACACTTTTCCTTTCATCCTAGCTGAAACACTTGTAACACACATCACACCTGACATTTTTCTCCAGCCGCTCCAGCCTGCCTGGACACGCTTCTTCACCTCTTTTCCACACTCTCCATTGCTCTGGACAGTTGACCCCAAGTACTTAAAATCCTCCACTTTCTTCATCTCTTCCCCCTGTAGCATCACTCTTGCACTTGGATCCCTCTCATTCACACACATATATTCCGTCTTGCTGCGACTGATCTTCATTACTCTCCTTTCCAGGGCATATCTTCACATCTCCAGTTTCTCCGCCACCTGCTCCCCGTTCTCGCTACAGATCACAATGTCATCTGGCTAGCCAGATAATAATAATAATAATAATAATAATAATAATACATTTTATTTCCAAGCGCCTTTCAAAACTCTCAAGGTCACTTTACATCACAGGATAAAGTATTTCTGTGGATGAGCAGCGGCAGCCGTGTCAGGGTTTTTCTTCTTCCTCTCTTTGTGTGAGGTTGGAATCTAATGTTATCTCCCCCCCCCCCCCTCCACCCTATCGCGCCTCCTCCCCCAGTGAAACCAATCTGAAAGTCAAACAGGCTCTGACTGTCACTGGAGCGATGGGAGATGACACCGAAGCACTGTCCAGCTTTAACGGTGAGAACATCGGTGGGCGATTTGGTCACGTTCCGATTGGTCCAAATATTTTAACCATTGTGCATAAAACAAATATGTTTTCCAGGAGAAATTAAATGTGAGCCTCCAAACAATCGGCTGGAAATTTTTAAAGGGACACTCGCAGTCGATGGACAAACGTATTCTTTGGACAATGACAAAGTGCTTCTGCGTGGATGCACTCTGAGGAATACAGAGTGGTGCTTCGGACTGGTTATCTTTGCAGGTAAAGTGAGACCACAGCCAATTTAAAAAAAAAACATTTTTGTCAAATTTTGACTTTGCAATTTTGCAACAAATTGTCGTGCCGGGAGTCCTTTTAACTGCCACAGATTTGAATGACCAACACCTGTGCAGGTGCCGGGGATGCCGACAGCGCCACCCGTTGGTTGCCAACCAGATCGTGACAAATATGTGTCATAATGTGTCAATTTAACACGAGTTTCGATCTTTCTAGGCCCGGACACCAAATTGATCCAGAACAGTGGGAAGACAACGTTCAAAAGGACCAGCATTGATCATCTTATGAACGTCTTGGTACTATGTGTGAGTTCCAATCAATCCTTTACTGTTCACAAAAAAATGTTTGCCAGGAAAGTTCTGTCAGCCAGCAGATTTCGCTTCATATGTACTTTTTTTTTACCGATCAGATTTTTGTTTTCCTGCTGTCCATGTGCTTCGTTCTGGCCGTTGGTCATGCCATTTGGGAAATGACGGATGGCTCCGTTTTCACTGTGTTCCTCCCTCCAGAACCAGGCACCCATGCTCGTCTCTCATCATTCCTCTCCTTCTGGTCTTATGTGATCCTCCTAAACACGGTGGTGCCCATGTCTCTCTTTGTCAGGTATTTCGTGACGCCGATTCGTTGGAACATGGTCAGTTCACGCCACACCTTGTCTTTTTTTCCAGCGTGGAAGCCATCCGTCTGGTAAATAGTTTTTACATCGACTGGGACAGGAAGATGTATTACCCCAAAAATGACACTCCAGCTCAGGCGAGGACCACCACTCTGAATGAAGAACTCGGTCAGATCAAATATATCTTCAGCGACAAAACTGGCACCCTCACACAGAACATTATGACGTTTAATAAGTGTTCGATCAATGGGAAACGTTATGGTGAGCAGAATTTTTCGAGCTTCACACATATAGTCAATGTATAGCTCTAAATATGAATGTGGTGTGCGTACTGTGGTTTTAGGGGAGCTCTTGGATTCTTCAGGACAGAGAATTGAAATAAAGGAGGTGAGATTGTCAAGATATGACATATCCAAATGTCCAAATAAGTGACGAACAATACAAGGCCCCATTGGGCAAAATATAGTTCGCCATTTTATTCTTTGGCTTGTTGCAGATCTTAAAATGTATTTCTTCCTGTAGAGTACACCAAGGGCCGATTTTACGTGGAACCAACAAGCCGATCCTAAGTTCATTTTTTACGACCAGAATCTGGTGGACGTTGTCAAGGACGGTAACACGGAGGCTCAAACGTTCTTTCGTTTGTTGGCTCTGTGCCATACTGTCATGCCCGAGGAAAAAACAGAGGGTCAGCAAAAGTTTTCTTAGCAACACGGTCTACAGATACGACCCCGTGTTCGATCTTCTGTCCGTTTTGATCCGCCAAGGGGAGCTTCGTTACCAGGCTCAGTCCCCCGATGAAGGCGCTCTAGTGTACGCTGCAAGAAATTTTGGCTTTGTGTTCCGTTCACGCACGCCGGAGAACATCACCATCGTGGAGATGGGCCAACAAGTTGTCTATGAACTTTTGGCTGTTTTGGACTTCAATAATGTGCGGAAGAGGATGTCCGTCATCGGTGAGGTTCCTTCCTTCAATCCAAAAACAAAAAAATCAAAGCGTCTGAACTCTTAACGTCCTCGGTCTGACCTCCAGTGCGCAACCCTGAAGGGAAGTTGACCCTTTACTCCAAAGGGGCAGACACCATCATCTACGAGAGGCTTCACTCTTCCTGCAACAACCTCAAGGGCGTCACCACCGGACATCTCAATGTAAGTTTAAATGTTCTCCTAAATGGATAGTCAATTGTTCTCATTAACATTTCTCAACCCCTTACTGTAGGAATACGCCGGCGATGGTCTCCGAACCTTGGTTCTGGCTTACAAGGATTTGGATGAGAGCTATGTGAAGGGGTGGATGCGGCGCCACCACCAGGCCAGCACCGCCATCGGAGAACGAGACGAGAAACTTGATGAGCTGTATGAAGAGATTGAGAAAGACTTGCTGGTAGGTTCACCGGTTAACTATTGTGCTTGAGAGTTTGACGGCTATCTGATATAAGACGGCAGAGGCAGTTTTGAGGTTGAATCTGTTCCTTTCAGTTACTCAGAGTAAAACGTCTGAGTCCCACATACATATTCTGACTAGTACCATTAAGACCGTTTTTGGTTTAGCTACTGGGAGCAACGGCAGTGGAAGACAAGTTGCAAGATGGTGTGCCTCAGACAATAGCGCAGCTAGCCAAAGCGGCCATTAGATTTTGGGTGTTGACGGGAGATAAACAAGGTTATTTTCTGCCGCCTACAACCAATTTTTTTTTTTTTTTTTGGGGGGGGGGATTTTATAAATTAATGTTCGTAAATTCTCATTTTGCTCAGAAACTGCGGAAAATGTTGGCTATTCTTGCAACATGCTACGAGAGGAAATGAAAGACGTTTTCACCGTGTCCGCAAATACGGCAGAAGGTGTCGAAGAAGAGCTTCGGTGTGTAAAATCTCAGATTGCCGCATTTTGTATTTAGTCCAACATTGTCGCCATAAACCAAAAGCGGTTCACAAAAGAGCAACACGTCCTTTGTCCTCCGTTTTCCTGTTTCTAGAAATGCAAGAAAGAAAATGTGTCCGACAGCAGCAAAAGAACCAAAAGTGACCAGAGCTCGTTCTGGCCTTTTGTGGCTGCAAAGAACCGAAACTGTTCAACATGATAAGGTGGATGGGGAATATGCACTTGTTATAAATGGACATAGTCTGGTAAATGAGTGTTGACCCTCTTATATTTATGCTATTTGACTTCATTTCGCCATGCAGAACCGAAATCCTCAGTTTCCGCATCTTTCTATTGGTCCCCAGGCTTTTGCCTTAGAGAAAAACTTGGAGTTGGAACTCTTAAGGACGGCCTGCATGTGCCAAACGGTGATCTGCTGCAGAGTCACGCCACTGCAGAAAGCCCAGGTTGTTCAACTGGTTAAAAAATACAAACAGGCGGTCACGCTAGCCATCGGGGACGGGGCCAACGACGTCAGCATGATCAAGGGTATGTAAGCTCAACCGACAGACGCTACAAAAAAATACAAGTTCGGGCTTCATTTGTCCGTTTTGCCGTTTGTCTTCCAGCTGCACATATTGGCGTGGGTATCAGTGGTCAGGAGGGTATGCAGGCTGTCCTGTCCAGCGACTTCTCCTTTGCTCAATTTCGTTATCTCCAGCGTCTGCTCCTTGTGCACGGACGCTGGTCATATCTGCGCATGTGCAAGTTTCTGCAATATTTCTTCTACAAGAATTTCACCTTCACCTTCGTGCATGTCTGGTACGCATTCTTTTGCGGCTTTTCGGCACAGGTGAGGAACATGGATGAATAATAAAGGAAAAATAACCTGATGGTTTTTATGTCTATGCCTTGTGTGCCATTGGGCAGTGTTCTAATAAACACGTTTATACTCAAAATTTAAATATAGGATCCTTTTCATATTGTCTTTTGTAATTCTTAGACTGTGTATGACCAGTGGTTTGTCAGCATGTACAATGTCGTGTACACGGTCCTCCCTGTCCTTGGAATGAGTCTTTTTGACCAGGTAAGCGACTGCAAATGTCCGCATCATGAGAGATTGTGTCACCCTTCATTCCTCCCCACCGTGCGTTTCACTAGGATGTGAACGATCGCTGGAGTTTCCGCCATCCTCAGCTTTACTCGCCGGGGCCTTTGAATATTTACTTCAATAAGAAGTCCATGGTGTGCTGCATGATCCATAGCTGCTACAGCTCCCTCGTAGTCTTCTTCATCCCATGGGCGGCCATGCGCGACACGGTCGCAGACGATGGGAGAGACGTTGCGGATTATCAGTCGTTTGCGTTCGTTGTGCAGACGTGCCTTCTTATTGTCGTCAATATTCAGGTGAGGAAGTGGTGAAGCAAGGTTATGATGATTTGAGTTGGCTCATTTTTTTTTGGGTGGGGGGCAGTTGTCCACTGGTTCGCATGGAGGTCTCATTGTGCAGAGGTGCACAGAGGTTGCATGTTCTCCCAGTACCTGTGCAGATTTTCTCCGGGTGCTTTGGTTTCCCCCAACATTCCAAAATCATGTGGAACACTAAATTATCCCTATGCAAAGTGTGGGAGGATGTTTTTCTTGTCTGTATGCCCTGCAATTGCCTGTCAAGCAGTTCAGGGTGTAACCCTCCGGCTCCTGACCGAGCACTTTGATTTTTTTAATATAGTACGTTAACAATTCGATTCCCCATAGAGTGGCAATGAATACTGTATGTGCTCTCAGGTTTAAATATATATATTTTTTGTCAATGTTTCAGCTTTGTCTAGACACAAATTACTGGACAGCCATGAACCAGTCCTTTATGTGGGGCAGCCTGATACTGTACTTCGCCACCACCTTCGCCATGCACAGCAATGAAATGTTCTCCATATTCACGTCTGTATTTCCTTTCATCGGTGAGGCACTTTGAACTGGAACAGGAACGACTATTGCACAATTTTCAACATTGCTTATTTTGGACTGCCAACCTAGTTTCTATTTGATTGTCAAAGAATAAGACCGGCATTAACTAAAATGCTAAGGAAAAGGTTTAGCGTCCTGCTGCATGTCATGAATTCGTCCATTTTGATCTCTTTGGCTACTGAGCTTTGTAATTGTGAATTGTGTCATCCTGCAGGCACAGCGAGGAACTCTTTGAGCCAGCCGAATGTGTGGCTGACAATATTCTTGACATGCCTCCTCTGCGGTCTTCCAGTGTTGGCCTTCCGTTTCATTATCATTCAACTTCGACCCACCATCAATGACCAGGTATGACAGTCCGAAGTGAGGTGAGGTGAAAGGACTTTTTTTGTCGCAAAGGGCTAACGTTAGGATCGTTTACTACCTGGACTTTGGGCTTCATAATCTCCACCATGTGCCGTAGTTTTCCCAAAATACAAATGCAATTCCTAATTTGTAGCGCTGCAAGGGGTTACAAATTTTAAGGTGGGACTTTGTCATCTGCAGGTGAGATACAAGGTGCGTAAAGAGGGAGTACCCAGTACTGTTCCTTGCGGTCCGCCAGCCCGGCGAGTCAGCACTCGGCGGTCCAGCTACGCCTTCTCTCATGCTCAGGGCTACGGCGATTTGGTAACATCACGAAAATTCCTGCTGAAACGTCCCATCAAGAGTCACAACAGTGACCCTAAAGAGCCTCAATTGTACCGTGTCATTTCAAAGGATTCAGAGCGCCAACCACATACGCTCTAGTTCATAGGTAGCCGCATACTGAGGCCATATGTTACTTTCTCACGTATTACTGATACTGTGTAAGTCTGTTTATGAGGCAAGTAACACAAGATCTTCATTTCGTCAGTACATATTTTTATTTGGTGGTGAGTCATTGAATGTTTGTTTTTGGCTCAATCTCTGGGCTCAATAAAGGATGCTCTAGTTTTTGCAAAAATCCCAGCTGTTTTATTTTTTCACATGCAAACAGCATTAAAAACAAATTATGGTCTATCCAACTCTTCCTTTTTCAAGTTTCACTTTCAGGCATTTGCGCTGACCCCAGGGTGTGCTGCATACCTGCTCTGTCAAAGTCAAAGCCACATTGTCTGCTCTGATTGGTCCGACTAATTCATTTCTACTGTTGTTTTACTACCCACCCGGTATCACCATCTAGGTCCAAAGATCGCTTTATTGTTTACCCAAGCGGTTAGCAGTGACACTCACTGCTACAGTTTTTCCTGTTTGGAATACAATATCTCGACTCCAGCTGCCTCCTAACGAGACACCGGCTCTATCCTGCGGAGCTTTCATCCGATAATTGGGGTATCAACAAAGCCATATGGTTCAGAACTCTGTACCAAGTCTGGAAGTCCACAGTGAAGTCCCATCTGCCAGCCGTTGTTTAAAGCAGTTCAAGGAAGTGTTTCTTGTTTCCGGCCATTTTTTCTGTGAAGACCTTAAGAGATACCAGCCTTGTTATTGTTGAAGGTACGTCTACAATTTTCATCTCTTGTTTCAACCACTGGAAAAGTAACAGATGCTACGTAATGACTCTGAAGTGTATGTCTTACCATCTTGAGCTATGTTGTTCGTTCTCAACGCAAGAAATCAAATCAACAGTCGTTTCCTGGATGAATTGCAGTTTCCTCTCAATATGTGGCAGAAAACTATTGGAAATCAGTGATACTTTTATGAAATGCAATGGTATTTTTAAGTGGACAGAAATGGAACCCAATCGTATTCATTGTTCACACACACAAAAATAAATGTTTGAATACATACAATAAATAAATATATAGATAAATACATAAAAAACAAAATAATACAAAAAAATAATAAAAAAAAGACAAAAAAAAATAAAGACATGCATAAAAATAAAATAAATAAAAAAATAAAACAATAAATAAATAAATAAATAAATACATAAATAAATAAATGAATAAATAAATGTCCAACATAACATTATAAATGAATAAATGCCCAACATTATAAATGAATAAATAAACAAACACATAAATAAATAAATACCAAGATGCTTCTCGTGTTTTAGACCATATTTTTCATTTCCATTTAACCTTTTAGTTGTTAACCAATATAAGCGCTTCCGTCTTTGGCTCCTGATACAAGTAAACTAAAGGACCAGGGTCATATCAACATGTATAATCTTTGTGGTTATAAACGATCCGTCATATCATTTTTACTTGGGTGCAAAGGGTTGAAAAGGGAGTGGCTGCATTGGTTTGGTCCTGAAACCCAAGATTTGCCCCCCACCCCCACCTCATTCCCAGTCAATTGAGATGCTTGATATTGTTTAGAGGTCAAATATGTGCCAAGTTTAACCGCCTCAATCTGTTGTTTCTTTTTGTGTGATTGACAGGTGTTTGAGCTAAAGAGAAGTCAAATGGAACAAAATCCCACAGCATTATGATTAAATGTTATTAAGTGAGTGGTGAATATTATCAAACACGACAAGTTCTATGAAATAAAAATATTTTTGGTGAAATTTTATTTTAGGAAGCTGGGGATATTTCGTTTTTTAATTTTGTGCATTAAATATTCAATCAGATTAACATGTTGAACACATCACTTCATGAATATTGGATTGCATTGTACATCGAAACAACTTTTATACATATTATATCAATGTCTGAAAGTCATGACAAAAAGTTAGCGGACACCTGGGCAGGCAACGCTGAAAAGTTGCCTGCCCGGACATAAAGTTTCCTGCCCCATTTTTCACAACTTGAAACACAATAAGACGACTAATCGCAAAAAAAAACATTGTTGCGAAGTATAAAGGATTTTTTTAAATTAAGGAAGTACCTACCACAAATGCTCCCTTGCTTAATTTATGGTAAATATCCCTTGCTGAAGATTTTGCTTCAGTTGTCGTTTGTCATCATGGTGCACAATGCAATGTTTGCATTGTGTTGTCTGCTCAAAGCCACGTGGACTGCTCTTTCTAAGGGGCTTTCAAAATTCTCAAGTACACGTTTCAGTCACGGTATAGTCCGAAGCACGAAACAGGCTTCTGATTGGCTGCCGGTGCCGAGTATGCAAATTGCCAAGCGAACGTTCGTTCGGACTATACCATGACTGTTAAGTGTAATTGAGAGTTTTGAAAGTAGCTTAGAAAGAGGTGTCTACGTGACTTGTAGCGGTTCCCTTGTAGCTTTTGCTTTATTGAATAAAACAAATGTTTGATTTGAGAAAAATCTTTTTTTTTCTTGAAGAAGTTGTGGACCACCTGGACCGAGACGTTTTTAAAGTTGTATGGGCTACCGGGCAGACGTTATTTCAAACACTGATTATATCCTTGGGGGACACAAACAACACCAACACTCATATTTGAAGATACATTTCATATATTTGAATTTTACATTTGAATTTTACATTTAAATATGTAAAATACTGAAATGTAAAATTGCAAATCTCTGATCCCATAGCCTAACAGTTCTCAGCATCTCACTCTATCTACCTTCTTACAAGTACAATATTTTTTTTTCTTTTCCCAGCTGAATAATCTGCAGTAACAGTGATAAAATGGGATCGGTGGAGTCCTGCTTTGGTCAGCTGTGTGGGCAGAAGCATCAGAAAGGTCAGCACAAACGCTGTATATACAGGTAACATCCAACTTACAACCAAGTTCCGTTCCGACCAAACGGTCGTAAGTCAAAATGGTTGTAAGTCAAAATCCATTCAAAGTGTTGAATAGACTTGGAGGCTAAATGACTGGCAAACCCCCCCCCCCCCTTTCTGGTGCCATCAGTAATTTCATCTGTGCTGTATGTCATGCATATTAGCATATTTGACAATAAAGCTGACTTTGATCTATTTCTTAACCAACAGAGGAGGAGAGACGCTTGCGGGCGAATGACAGACCTTTCAACCTATCCTACCACTACGCCGTGAGTACCCGACGTTGAAAAAAGAACAACCCACGTGCAATGGCGCTCGTTTTTCATCCCATCCCTCTTCAGAATAATGCCATCAAGACATCCAAGTACAACATCTTCACCTTCCTGCCGCTGAACCTTTTCGAGCAGTTCAGGAGGCTTGCCAACAGCTACTTCCTCTTCCTCTTCATACTTCAGGTAGGCCCAATCGGACCGATCACGTGATTGTGCAAACTCGTGACAACATGAGTCCCACATGCAAGATTTCAATTTTTTTAGCCACCTATTAGCTATCTAGCTGGCTGGCTATCTGTTAGCGATCTATCCGGCGCACTAGCTGATAGCTAGC
This sequence comes from Hippocampus bargibanti, assembly GCF_051943395.1. Classification (NCBI taxonomy): domain Eukaryota; kingdom Metazoa; phylum Chordata; class Actinopteri; order Syngnathiformes; family Syngnathidae; genus Hippocampus; species Hippocampus bargibanti. The sequence continues at coordinate 1,952,101 of NC_142751.1, forward strand.
TGGCTATTTAGCTGGTTGTCTATTGGCTATCTATTAGATATCTATTCACTACCTATTAGCTATCTATTCGCTAGCCATATTACTATCTATATGAGTTACAGTAAAGTCTCGTTATATTGATATTCAAGGGAAAAAAATATCGATATAACCGAGACTATCGATATATCCGACCCTGTTTGCATGTAATTTTCTCCGTGCGTGCATAGAAATAGTATCGATATAACCGGGACTATCGATATATCCGATATCGATATAACGAGACTTTACTGTACTTCCGGGTTGAGTGAACGCTGGCTCACCCACTGCTGGGTGCTCACCCACAGAAAAACTGATGCAGTGACTGTAAAGAGTTTGAGAGTTTTGAAAGGCGCTTACAAATGAAATAGATTATTATTATTATTATTATGAAGCAAATTTCTCAGTTTGTCCATGCGCAAAGCACCTAATCATCACGCACCGACCTCCAACATGGCGGCGGCGAGTATGTGACATATTCGTGTCATGCAAAGTGCTACGTGTCTTAATTTGCGTAGGCGTGTTTTTGCAGCTCATCCCCCAAATCGCCTCGCTTTCGTGGTTCACCACCGCCGTCCCGCTTGTTTTGGTTCTCTCCATCACAGCAGTCAAAGACGCCACCGATGACATTGTGAGTCAGCGTGACTCAATGATAATCTTTATATATATATATATATATATCATACTAATGTCAGTCTTTAGCATTTTTCATTATTCATTTTATATTGTGTTTGTATACATCGAACAGAACAGACACAAGAGTGACAAACAAGTGAACAATCGTAAAGTAAGCGTCCTTATCGACGGAGAGTAAGTAATTCTTTTTTTCTCATTTTATATTTATTGCAAATTAAATACTATTTTGCATATTATATCTTAATATTGAAAAAACATGGGTTTTTTTTTCCATGTGGTCTTAAAGGACAAGCGACACATCCGGACAAGTTGCGTCCATAATTTGTAAAATCACTTCAAATGACTTCTACTGAGCGCATTTTACAAAGATTCCACCGCATCGAGCTATATGCGAGACGTTTATATGCGCCTTATGGTCATGAAAATACGGTAACAAGAAAGCATTTTCTCCGAATCTGAAATCTCTGAAGCCATTGTTTTTATTCTGGAGCAAGGCAGTTTGTGGAGGAGTATCCTGCCGTGACTTTATGAACAAGGGGGCGGGACTTTCTGAATCTCGCCAGTTCCAAGCTCATTTTGTGGCAGTTTTGGGACACTTTAAAGGACAACAACCAAGTTGTGTCCATAATTTGTAAAATGGCTTCAAATGACTTCTACTGAGCGTATTTTAATAAGATTCCATCGCATGTAGCTATATTTTACGTTTTAAGACTCGCTTTGAATATTCAGGAAGTCTTGTTTTTGAGTTGGTGACGAGTGCGTATGTGACGTCACTAAAGGAACGCCCCTAACCGGAAAAAAAAACACCATCACGTCAATGTATTTTGCTGTACATGTTTGGTCTGAAAACCGTATTGCACCCAAACGCAGCCAGAAGTGAGCGTCCAAGCTCCATATAAGGAATTTATCAGCCTGTGGAACCTGAGGTGGCCACAGGAGGTCGCCATTTTGTGCCTCTTTTTTGGGTGAGACATTTCCCCCCAATGTTGCCTCAAAATGGCACGAAATCAATTCTTTAATCGATTGCAAACATGTATGCTTTCCTCTTCAGAACTATTTGAATCATATTCATAACTGGATGTGGAACAAGAAAGCCTATTCTCCGAATCTGAAGCCATTGTTTGGATTCTCCAGAAATGCAAGACGTCTTGGCGTGACGTCACGAACTGGGGGCGGGACTTTCTGAAAATGTCCAATTCGCAGCTCAATTTCTTGCAGATTTTGGACACTTTAAGTCATTTTTATTAGTGTTTTGCATTTGAATAAAAATATCATACAGCATGTTTTGGGTATTTTAGATGCTATAAAATGTTTTTCTGATGTCAGTTAAGAAACAAAAACGTGACGTCAGTTGTCCTTTAAGTCATATATTGGTGTTTTGCATTCGACTAAAAATATCAGCCTGCGTGTTTTGGGTATTTTAGATGCTAGATGTGAATTAGGAAACAAAAAAAATGGTGTCAGTTGCCCTTTAAGTCAGAAAGTATGCGTTTTATCCCAATGACAATAGAATGAAATACGTATCTATTTGTTTTTGTCCTGGTAGACTTCAAAGTGAAAAATGGATGAATGTTCAAGTTGGAGATGTCATTAAATTGGAAAATAACCAGTTTGTCACAGTAAGTGTCACGACGTTAAAAATTCATCCATCTACAAGTCACGATATGATTTTGGACTTAAGTGACAATTTGGGTTTAATTACTTTTTGGAATTGAATGATTTATTTCTTTATTAATCTATTAATCTATTATTAATTTATTCGTTTTTCATTTATTCATTTATTCATCCATTCACACATTTATTTATTTATCAATTAATTTATTTATGTATTTTTAATGAATTTTATTGTATTTATTTTATTTATTTCTTTATTTATTGATGCATCAATTCATGTATGTATTGGATTGGATTGGATTGGATTGGATATGCCTTTATTAGTCTCACAGTGGAGAAATTTACATTTCCAGATGTATGTATGTATGTATGTATGTATGTATGTATGTATGTATGTATGTATGTATGTATGTATGTATGTATGTATGCAGTGACGTGCAGTAAAAGGAGGCAGGTGAGGCTGTGCATAACCTGTCATAGTGGAAATATCAAATGACAAAATAAATTAAACAGTTATATTTATTTAGTGATTTGTATTTTAACGTTCTTTTCAATTTAACTTGACCATTTTTCGATGTCTTTTTAAAATCGCTGAATTTTCACATTTACCGTTCAAATACTAAGTAGACACGAGCGGTGAGGCAGCAGCCGGCTGAGCCTCACCATGGATTGCACAATCACTATGCTAACTGTGCTGGCTTGCTCTGCAGTGAGACCGCATTGCTGTCCCTCTGCATATCGCTATTAAAGTGTTCAAACACGTTCAGTATATGAACTAAATTTCTACAGTTTAGCTGGTGTATATAATGTACAGTCACTGTACATTCTAAACACTGTACTACAGTATTTATTTTATTTTATTTTTTTATTTTTTTATTTTATTTTTATCAAAACTGTGTGCAGAGGTGAGGCACACAGTTCTCCTGCCTGATGACAGGGGTCGCTGGTGATTAGAGATTCTTCTTGCGACTCATCGTCTGCAGAATAAAACAATTAGTGACAGCAAGCTACAGTAAACAGTTAGCAAGTAAAGTGCAACAATCGAGTCATTTTTTCGTGTTGCTTGGCCTAATTTTCAGAATGGTGGATTACAAATCGAAATTGAAATAATTTTCAAAACTGGACTTTCAATCGAAGCAGGAGATAATAATTAAAGGAAGACCAACACCGGACTGTATAGTTCACAAAAGGTGAGGGATGAATGTAAATCTCCTGGACAGCTTCTCAGCTTTTTGGCCAAGAAGGATCTCATTGAAACTATTCCTGAAGCGACAAAGTTGCTCCAGCTCGTGCTCACTGTACCATCTACTACAGCATCAGTGGAGCGGTCATTCTTTGCACAAAATACTGAAAACATACAGTCGCAACTGGACTGATCAAGGACAACTTTCTTCACTGGCAGTGATCTCCATTGAGACAGAGAGACTTGGACTTCATTTATAAGTAAACGTAACACAATAACGTTTTTTATTCTTTTTTCCGATGCTAAAGTTTATATAAAGAACGCTGACATGACATTTTAAACAAAACACGTTAACTGTTGCCAATCAAATTGTGAATAAGCTATCTCATCCCTCACTGTGCAGTTCATATGTTTGTAAATCTGACTGTGATGACGTCAGTGCCACACCAGCCATGAACCTCACCGCACGTCACTGTATGTATGTATCTGTGTGTGTGTGAGTGTGTGTGTGTGTGCGTGCGTGCGTGCGTGCGTGTGTGTGTGTGTGTGTGTGTGTGTGTGTGTGTGCGCGCGCGCGTGTGCGCGCGAGTGCGCGTGCAAGTGCGCGTGCGAGTGCGCTTGTGCGTTTGTCCGTTTGTCCGTTTTTCCGTTTGTGGGTTGTGCGTTTATTTATTTATTGTATGTAATGTGTTTATTATATTTATTTTTTTTATTTATTGATGCATGTATTTATGTATCCATTTATTTATTTATTTATTTATTTATTTATTTATTTATTTGTTGATTCATCCATTCATTTATTCATTTATTTCTCCAGGCAGATCTTCTTTTGCTCTCGAGCAGTGAACCTCTCAATCTGGTCTATGTGGAAACAGCAGAACTGGATGGGTGAGAGGATGATTTGTTTGTTTGGCAATTATGGCGGATTGATTCTTTCCCCATCATTCTTCACATGTGCTCATGGTCCTCCATGTGCTCCACAGCGAAACCAATCTGAAGGTGAAACAATCACTGACGGTCACCGGAGAGATGGGTGACAACATTGAAGCACTGGCCGGCTTCACAGGTGACAAATTGAATGATCTGTTATTTGAGAGTGACACTTGTTAACCTACCGGATGCTCAAAGACGATAACGTGTCATTTCAATGTTCACGCAGGCGAAGTCAGATGCGAATCGCCAAACAACCGCCTGGACAAATTCAAAGGGACACTTTCAATAAATGGACAAACATACTCTTTGGACAATGACAAAGTGCTTCTACGTGGATGCACTTTGCGAAATACAGAGTGGTGCTTTGGACTGGTTATTTTTGGAGGTAAACTACTGCTTGCAATTGATTCGAGTAAGATCAAAGTCAAAGTCAGCTTTATTGTCATCTATAATATCCATAACATACATCACAGATGAAAATAAGATTCTCTCGACCCAGCGTGCAAGGCAGTTATAATGTGGCTAAAAAGACAGACAATTGACAACAGACAATACATGTAATTTCTGAATATATACTGAAGTAGTATCGTATGTAAAGTGAGGTAGTGAGACATTGTAAAGTGAGGTAGTGTCGTATGTAAAGTGAGGTAGTGAGACATTGTAAAGTGAGGTACTGTAGTAATGCAAGAACAAAAAAAAGGTTGAAGTGAGCTCTTGCAGAAAAAAACGAAAAAAATAGGGTTCAGGATGATAGTACAGCGTGTAGCATGTACTATGTAGTTTGTTGAGTGTGGCAGTAGGAAGGAGCAGGGCTAGGAGGGAGTTGAGTCTCCTGACAGCGGGTGTTGTAAAGGTCCGGAATGAGGGGGGTGGGGGGTGGACACGATGATCTTCTCAGCTGTCCTCACGATGCGCTGCAGAGTCTTACGGCAATAGTACAATTGACAACCTGTTCAGGGTGTCCCCTGGATACTGCCTGAAGATAGCTGGGATAGACTCCAGCAAACTAGCTACCCCGTTGAGGAGAAGTGGATTAAAAAATGGATGGATGGATACTACAACACAGCAATAACTGTAAAAAATATAAAAGCCTCCCTCCACCATTCACATATTTACATAATGCAACTTTAACTTAGATAATGTCCAATATACATCTTGAGTACAGAATGTATTAATTTTTTTTTGTGATCCTTTTCCTGACATTAATCCAAGAACTGCCATTGAAATTTTTGGGTGGGAATTTTTCGTGTGAAATTGACAAAAATGTTGTAATCTGCTTGTGTAACAATGCAATACTACGTTTGCAGGTCCGGATACAAAACTGATGCAGAATAGCGGAAAGACGACATTCAAGCGCACAAGTGTTGATCACCTCATGAATGTCTTGGTGCTTTGTGTGAGTTTCTGTTTAGCACAAAATGTGATGTCGCTGTACCTGCTGCTCGCCTCTAGACTGGTACTCGTAAAACGGAGCACATAACTCTTACTCTAGCATCCCATCACTGGCTTCCTATAATTTTTAGGGTTCTTTTCAAGATTCTATTATTTGTTTTCAAATCTTTAAATGGCCTCGCTCCTCCTTACTTCTCTGAGCTCATCTATTCCCAATCCCGGCGCCTCAGGTCTGCTGACCAGTCATTATTAGATGTGCCAAAAACTAAACAGAGGCTCAGAGGGGATTGAGCCTTTTCTGTTGCTGGTCCCACTCTCTGGAATGACCTGTCACTGAACATTCGGCAAGCCTCCTCGCGGCCCATTTTCAAAACCCGCCTCTTTAAAACTAGTACTCTTTGGCATTTGACCCTGCATGATTCAGACTTGATCGTAGTTTTACATCTAAATAAGAATCCCCATCCCCTCCCTTCTCTCCCCAATCAGATCTTTGGCTTCTTGGCTTCCATGTGCTCCGTTCTGACCATCGGCAATGTGATCTGGGAAATCAAGGAAGGCTCAGCGTTCACTGTGTTCCTCCCTCGGGAACCCGGCGTTGATGCTCCTCTCTCATCATTCCTCACCTTCTGGTCTTATGTCATCGTCCTCAATACGGTGGTACCGATATCTCTCTATGTCAGGTATGTATTCTGGTTTGGAATCAAGGCAGTTGGAGATCCAGTGCTTTTCCTTACATTTCTCTTTCCATACGTCAGTGTGGAGATCATCCGTCTTGGGAATAGTTTCTACATCGACTGGGACAGGAAGATGTATTACGCCAAGACTGACACTCCGGCTCAGGCGAGGACCACCACTCTGAATGAGGAACTGGGTCAGATCAAATATATCTTCAGCGACAAAACTGGCACTCTGACGCAGAATATCATGGTATTCAATAAGTGTTCCATCAATGGCAAAAACTACGGTGAGCAAATGAATGGAACACCCAAAGAAAATAAGAATAAAAAAGTTAAATACAATTTAAATTAACTGGGTCGTCTTGATTTTTCAGGTGAGTTACTAGACTATTCAGGACAAAGGATGGAAATAACAGAGGTGAGTTTTTATATCATCAGAGGCGGCCCACAGAGCAGATATAATTTGATCGGGTCTTATCTTATTGACCTGGAATCATTTTTTTACTTTTCCCGGTAGAAGACACCAAAGGTCGACTTTTCATGGAACCGGCTAGCCGATCCAAAGTTCGTTTTTCACGACCACAGCTTAGCAGAAACTGTCCGGGATGGAAATTTGGAGGCCCAGGCCTTCTTCCGATTGTTAGCTCTGTGCCACACTGTGATGCCTGAGGAGAAGAAAGAAGGTGAGCTTCTTCATTCCCGCCATCCATGTGTGATACTCAATCCTTCAAGGGAGCCATTTTAAATATCTCTTTGGCGACCAGGGGAATTGTACTACCAGGCTCAGTCCCCCGATGAAGGCGCTCTGGTGACTGCTGCAAGAAACTTTGGCTTTGTGTTCCGTTCACGCACGCCGGAGACTATCACCGTCGTGGAGTTGGGCCAACAAGTCGTCTATGAACTTTTGGCTGTTTTGGACTTCAATAACATGCGCAAGAGAATGTCCGTCATTGGTAAGACCAACGACAATACGGATTACCGTAATTGCTTAGATTTTATTTCCCCCTGAACTATTAACCAGACTTCATCAATAATGCCGCGGGAGTCTTCCTTTCACCAGCAGGGGTGTCAAAATCTGGTCCTCGAGGGCCGCCGTCCTACATGTTTTCCAAGTCTCCCTGTTGCAACACACCTGATTCAAGTGAACAGGCTCAATGGACACACCTGATCCTAATGATCACATCATCAACAAGCTCTGCGGAAGTCTGACATGAGCCCATTCCCTTGAATCAGGTGCGTTGCAATACGGAGACTTGGAAAATGTAGGACGGTGGTGTGTTGCTTTGTGTTAGCGGGTTCGGTAAATGATACAACTTCTGGATAGAGTTGAGGTTCTTTATTCGGACGGCTGTGTTGGTTGGAGGGAGAAGGCAATTGATATGTGTGGCTCTCGTAGGCCCTCATCAGACTGACTTGCAGCAGCGCGCATGCTCCTTTGATCTATAGCCAGGCATCACTCGTCGAACATGCAAATACGATTTGCTCATATCATTACATCTCCCTTTCTTAATTGAATTATTTACTTTTAACAAATGTCTTCTTCTTCTTTTCCTTTCGGCTTTTCCCTCCAAGGGGTCGCCACAGCAAATCAGTGGCCTCCATCTTTAGAGGTTTGATCCACATGTTTGTTTTGGCCAAGCTTTTACGTCGGATGCCCTTCCTGACACAACCCTCTGTATTTATCCGGTCTTGGGACCGGCACAAGAAGACATGTGTCCCTTTGTGGCTACAGAACAAATGTAATGAATTTAATTATGTCAGTAATTAGCAAATTTAAACTTGAATAAAGTCTTTCAAATTTTGCAACAATAAATGAAACATTCACATAATTTTTTTCACCACATAATCACTTCGAAAAACATGTTAAAAAGTTTCAATCAGTCTCTCAGGTGGTTTGACTTTCCTTGAGGATTTTCGGATAGCATGTCCTGGAATTAGAGGTGTTACAACAGTCTCTGTTACAGTCTCTGTTACAGTCTCTGTTCATTGACTTGCTATGGTTGGTTCTTTGACAAGATCTCGGCGGTTTCTTCTTAAAACAGCACCTTCCTATGTCAGAATGTTGTATGACCTTGGTTGGATCTGACGCTGAAACAGTCCCTTTCTGTGACCATGTGTCTGTTTTGTCTTTGTACCGTACTTGGTCACCGGTGTGTAGTTCAGGTAGGTTCCGTGTTCCTCTGTCATGGTAGAACTTCTGTTTTTGTTTCTGTTGTTCTTTGATCTTCCTCACTTTCTCCCCCTCCTTTGTTTTAAGCAGGTTTTCCGGGATGGGTAAGTTGGATCTCAGCACGTGTCCCATGAGTAGCTGGGCCGGGGACATACCACACTTGAGTGGCGTTGTGCGATACACCACTAAGCTCTGGTAGAAATCCATTCCACTGTCTGTTGCCTTGTACATCAGCCGTTTCACAGTCTTGACAGAACTTTCCACCAAGCCATTGGATTGTGGAAAATATGGACTTGAGGTTATGTGTTTAAAGTCCCACTCCTTCGCAAATTCTCTGGACTTCTCATTGACGAATTGTGGACCGTTATCAGAAAACACTTGGTTTGCAATCCCGTTTCGAGCAAATATGGCCTTCATGCATGTTATCACTGCATATCCTGTTCTAGCTTGCAGTCTTCAAACTTCTGGATACAGGGAGTAGTAGTCTGTGACCAAAAGATAATCTTTACCTTGACACGAAAACAGGTCAGCACGCACCTTCTGCTATGGTCTTTCTGGTGCTTGGTGTGGGTGTAATGGTTCTGCCGGGTGATTTGCTTGATATTTGAGGCAAATTGTACATCTCAACACTTGATCTGTGATGCATTCTAGGCCAGAACATCAGTTGTTGTGCTCTTTTCTTGCACTTTTCGATTCCCAGATGTCATTCATGAATCTTTTTGAGCATTTCACTTCTCAAAGTCTTTGGAATGACAATCTTACTGCCTTTGTATATGATGTCATCCACTACAAATAACTCCATCCTGTAGTTCCAATATTCTGCTGCGTCTGCTGAAAAATTTTGTTTCACTTTGGGCCATCCATTTTTGATGATTTGTTTCAATTGTTCCAGTGTCTCATCTTTGTTTGTTTCCATCCATATAATATCCATCTTTGCGTATGTATCTGAAGGTTTTACCGTATTTTCCATATTATAAATTTGATCATTGAATCACAATGGGGAAATTTGGCTGCTGTAGATTGCAAATTTCCCCATTGTATGACTACTGAAGGCTTTCTTATTCTGATTTGTATTCCATTAATATTTTCGCTGTGATTGCCAGTGCGCGACGCTGAGGGAAAGCTGACCCTATACTGCAAAGGAGCAGACACCATAATCTACGAAAGACTTCATTCCTCCTGCAACAAGCTAATGGGAGTCACCACCGGACATCTTAATGTGAGTTTATACTTATTTCTCCTTTGGATGGTCAAATTTTGATCATGAATTATGTTCTCACCCATCACTTTAGGAATATGCAGGCGATGGTCTCCGCACATTGGTTCTGGCTTACAAACATTTGGACGAATCCGATATTAAGGAGTGGATGCAACGTCACCATGATGCCAGCACTGCCCTTGATGGAAGGGAGGAGAAACTCGATGAACTTTATGAAGAAATTGAAAAAGACTTGTTGGTTGGTATACTCATTTGATCTTTGCTGGATTATTTTGATCGTTCGCTCCTGGTTCATTGCTTCGACGGGTGTTGATGGAAGAGGATGGTTAAATTATCAGGGAGCCAGGTGTAGAACAGAAAGTTGGTTTAATCTTGGAGAGAGCGGAGGCATCGCGGTGTCGGCTTAAGGAGGAAGCATGGCGCTAGAGAAAGAGAGAACTAGAAGGGAGAGCATTTCATACGGCGCGCAGTGTGTGACGCGAAAGGATGTGATGTAATGTAAATGCGACATCATGTAAGGGAAGGCAGGATATGATGTATCAGGAAGTTCAAAATATAAACAAAGGTTACAGAGCGATGTTTAGAGATGTTTGTATGGCGAATTACCCAAACATCTTGTTTTGTTGCAGATTGAAAGTGCGCTTTTTTATTTCACTCAATAATCAACAATTCGATAGTTTGTCGTCAAGTGGTTTTCACAATTTAATGTCGGAAATATCCACACTGAATGCAAATACAGCATTTTTTTAAACTAAAACAATCATTCAATATTACTTATTTTTAATTTAGCTTCTGGGAGCAACGGCGGTGGAAGACAAGTTGCAGGATGGTGTGCCTCAGACAATAGAGCAGCTAGCCAAAGCGGACATCAAAATTTGGGTGTTGACCGGAGATAAACAGGGTTGGTATCATTTTATTTATATATATATATATATATATATATATATATATATATATATATATATATATATGTATGTGTCCAACACTTGGGGGAAATATCTCCCCCAGGTTATTTTTTCCATGTTTCGCAAAATTGAATATGCACAAATCTTAAATTCCATCAGAGACTGCAGAGAACATTGGCTATTCTTGCAACATGTTGCGAGAGGAGATGAAAGATATTTTCACCGTGTCAGCAAATACGGAAGAAGGGGTGAAAGAGGAGCTTGTGTAAGTGAGTTAATGTATTTTATTTGTAAAAGGCTGTTATGATGACATTATTATTATTATTATTATTATTATTATTATTATTATTATTATTATTATTAGTAGTAGTAGTAGTAGTAGTAGTAGTAGTAGTAGTAGCAGTAGTAGTAGTTAGTAATAGTAATAGTAATAGTAATAGTAGTATTATTATTAACCTTATGATTATTGTCATTGGTATTTATTCACATTATTATTATTGTTACTAGTAGAAGTACTAGTACTATTATTATTATTATTATTATTATTATTATAATGCGGCAATGATCACAATATTTCTCAGTTAACGCAATGCCATGATTCGGAAAGCTACAGTTTCTGTATTCACTCCATACATGGATCAGTCATACATGTATAAACTTAGATATATGTTTTATGCATTTGGCATGCCTCATGACACACAATTACAACGGTCAATAAATGTCTTTTTTTTGAAATAGGACGAGCCAAAAAATGCTTTGGATATTATCTAGCACAACGGGTTACAATACTACTACTACTAATAATAATAATACATGTATCATCATTTTCATTATTATAGAATAATATTATCATAATAATAATAAATATTCTCTTTATTATATATTCCATATTATTATTATTATTATTATTATTATTATTATTATTATTATTATTATTATTATTTCATATTTATTATTATTTTTATGATTTATTCTCATTATTATAGCGTACAGTTTTGCTTTTTTGATTGTTGCTGTGCTGATGACCATTTTGTGTTTGGGAGCCTTTTACGGAGCGAGTTGCTTGTTCTGTAGCCACAAAGGGACATAAGTCTTCTTGTGCCGGTCCCAAGCCCAGATAAATACAGAGAGTTGTGTCAGGAAGGGCATCCGACGTAAAAGCTTGGCCAAAACAAACATGCGTATCATACCTCTGAAGATGGAGGTTACTGATTCGCTGTGGCGACCCCTTGAAGGGAAAAACCGAAAGGAAAAGAAGACCATTTTCCATTATTATTATTATTATTATTATATTGTTGAGAAGGTTTCTTCAGCCGTCATCTGTAATTTTTTGAAGGTGTCGGACGTTTCGCCTCCTATCCAAGAGGCTTCGTCAGCGAACTAAAGTCTGACTGGCCCTATTTATATATCCCTAATGTCCAGACATGGTGGCGCCGGACACAGCTATGATAGGTCCCTACTCTCAGGTTGGGGGGAGAAGAGGACCACTCCCTGTGGCCCCACTGATTGTTCCTACATTCCTGACTAACGACTGGCCTATTTGCCCCACTCCCACCGGTATCACCTCATCAGCATTACCAATGTTGCCTAACCTGTGTTGCCTAAGCAGGCTTTTGTATGAACGATCCAAATTGAACCTCACCCCACCAGACCGGTTTAATGAAGGATTTAGTTGTTTTATGAGAATTGCTTCTTTTACCCCCCTTTCAAACCATCTATGTTCTTTCGCTAAGAGTTTAACCTCATTGTCGTCAAATGAGTGGTTGCTAGCTTTTAGGTGCAAATGTACTGCCGATTGAGGCCCACTAGTATTATCCCTGTGATGTTGATAACGTCTTTTTTTGAGAATTTGTTGAGTCTCCCCAATGTAATGCTCTTTACAATTTTCATTCTTACAATGTATTGAATAAACTACATTCGATTGTTTTTCATTTGGCAACCTATATTTTGGATGCACTAATTTTTGCCTTAATGTGTTTATCGGTTTGAAATAAGTAGGAATTTTGTGTTGCCAAAGGACTCTTTGTAATTTTTCAGAAACTCCTGCAATGTAAGGTACTGCTACTCCTCTCCTTTTTGTATCTTGAGAATTTTTGGTTTCATTCCCTATTCTTTCTTTCTGACATTCTGACAGTCCGGCGCCGCCATGTCTGGACATTAGGGATATATAAATAGGGCCGATACGACCAGTCAGACTTTAGTTCGCTGACGAAGCCTCTTGGATAGGAGGCGAAACGTCCGACACCTTCAAAAAGTACAGATGACGGCTGAAGAAACCTTCTCATCAATGGACCACTCCTGTACGACTGAGAGCTTACACAGACGTATTATTATATTACTATTATTGGCATTAGTGTTAGCATACATTATTATTATTATTATTATTATTATTATTATTATTATTATATTACTATTACCGTTATCAATATTATCCAAATTATTATTGATTTACATTGATGATTATGATTATTACTTGTATTATTTACTTTTATTACTATTTGTCGTAGTAGTATTTTTATTATTCTTATTATTATGATTTGTATTTTTTATTCATTTATTTTTTAATATGAGTCACTCAGTCCATGCTGTTCCGATTTTAGGTGCGCAAGAAGGAAAATGTGTCCCTCTGCAGGAGAAGCGGCCACTGTCACCAAAGCTCATGCCGGTCTCTTCTGGCTTGAAAAGACAGAAACTGTCCATGATGACAAAGTGGATGGCGAATATGCACTTGTTATAAATGGACACAGTCTGGTAAATGGGCGTTGATCCTCTTATATTTTTGCTATTTGACTTCATTTCGCCACGCAGAACCGAAATCCTCAATTTCCGCATCTTTCTATTGGTCTCCAGGCTTTTGCCTTAGAGAAAAACTTGGAGTTGGAACTCTTAAGGACGGCCTGCATGTGCCAAACAGTGATCTGCTGCAGGGTCACCCCGCTACAGAAAGCCCAGGTTGTTCAACTGGTTAAAAAATACAAACAGGCGGTCACGCTAGCCATCGGAGACGGGGCCAACGACGTCAGCATGATCAAGGGTGTGTTAGCTCAATTGACGGACGCTACAAAAAAATACAAGTTGAGCCTTCATTTATCCGTTTTGCCGTTTGTCTTCCAGCTGCACATATTGGCGTCGGCATCAGTGGTCAAGAGGGCATGCAGGCTGTACTGTCCAGCGACTTCTCCTTCGCCCAATTTCGCTATCTCCAACGTCTGCTGCTGGTTCACGGACGTTGGTCATATCTGCGCATGTGCAAGTTTCTGCAATATTTCTTCTACAAGAATTTCACCTTCACCTTCGTGCATTTCTGGTATGCCTTCTTCTGTGGCTTTTCGGCACAGGTGAGGGACAATCTCTAGACCGCTACCAGATTTGACTTGGTATCTTAATGTCATCAATGTTGACCTTTCGATGTTTTAATTCACAGACCGTGTATGACGAATGGTTCATCACCATGTACAACCTCGTGTACACAGCCCTCCCTGTACTCGGTATGAGTCTTTTCGACCAGGTACGCATCTATCACAGTTCAATATACAGTATTAGGTACCTCTGCATGATACAAAAAGATCTGATATAAGAATTTGTTGCTCTATTTTTGTTTTTTCCAAAGGATGTGAATGATCGCTGGAGTTTCCAATATCCACAGCTCTACTCCCCGGGCCCTCTAAACGTTTATTTCAACAAGAAATTATTTGTCCGTTGCATGATGCACAGTTGCTACATTTCCCTCGTTCTTTTCTTCATTCCATGGGCGGCCATGCATGACACGGTCCGAGATGACGGCAAAGACATTGCGGATTATCAGTCCATCGCTTTATTGGCGCAGACATGTTTGCTGATTGTGGTTAGCATCCAGGTATGGAATACAGCTTTTTTTCAGCATTTTAGTCTCAGTGAGCTGAGTCTCAGTGGCGGGCCGTGGATTTCATCGCTAGGCCTTCAGTGGTGCTATGTCTGAATCAATCCAAACTAAAAAAAGTGTGGTGTGATTTACTACAAGTCCACTAGAGGGTGCCATTAGCCATGAAATAAGTGACTGACCTTTCTTCATGATCTGCTTATGCAGCTCGTTACCGATAGTGTGCTAACTCTGGCCAGTCTGCTCTTGTCACACGCGGATTGTGATCAGAACAGTTTTCGCAAACTCTGATTTGCTAAGCAGAGTTTGTGAAACCTTGATATTGACCAGCGCCTACATGAAGGTGTTGGTACCCCTTTTGGGTTGCCAACTCGAAATTTGATTGGTTAGAGCAGGGGTCGGGAACCTTTTTGATTAAAAGAGCCATAAAAGTAAAATATTTAGAAATGTTTTTCAGTGAGAGCCACACGCACGCGCGTGCGCACATACAAACGCTCGACTGAGCACGCACACACACACACGCCCGGCCATTTTTCAACAACATAACAGAATGTATTATTTAAAATAACTTTGTGATAGTACTCACCGTTAACATGAATGGTTTCCGTTCCTCGTGTTTGGTAAAAATCCAGGCAAACGATCGGAATGAAATTCAATTTGCCGGTCCAGAGTCGAAGTTACTGCTAGCTTGCTCATAAGCACGGCTTCCACACTTGCTATCTGCAATCTACTTCTCGCAGAAGTATGTCGATGCTAACGTTAACATGGGGCTTGTTAAAATGTCACTGACATTCGACTGTTTCATCGATGCTATTGTTTCATTGCAAATTAGAATCAGAACATTTTCTCTCCTCTAATGCTCCGGTGCATTCACGCTGAAGTGCACTAGTTGGGCTCATTTAAAGGGGCGTTTACCTGTTTCAACATGACGGCCACTATCATCCAATCAAAATGGCGCTTTCGGCCATTCTAGGTCAGTGTCATCCAAACAAAATTGCGCTTTCCGCCAACTGCAGCCCCAACAGGAAATGAACGGGGGGGAAAAAATGACAATATGTATTTAGTTTTATCGGCACGCCATATGCAATCATCAAAAGAGCCATATATGGCTCGCGAGCCATAGGTTCCTGACCCCTGGGTTAGAGCCACAGTTTGATCCGCACATTTGATGCGCGCGGGCCTGCAGAACTGATTGTGAATGCGTACAGGTCGAATTCTGACCCTGGTAGCAAAAGACGCCTGAAATGTGATTGGTTAAATGCTGGAATACAAAACACACATCTGGAAGCAGTGTAACAGGGGAAATGTAATGAAAAGAATCTGAAAGACAATTTGGAATTATTTCATAAGAATTATTGGACAAAATGTAATTAACATCAGTTCGTGATTCAGATATTTTAGGCCAGCAGAGAAGGCTTTGCAGGTTTTGACGGTCCACCACTGCTTAGTCTATTCAGTGCTAATAAATATGTTGAAGAATTTCGATGTACTTTCAATATATCACAGCTGTGTCTCGACACCCATTACTGGACGGCCGTGAACCATTTTTTTGTGTGGGGCAGCTTAGCGGTCTACTTTGCTACCACGTTTACCATGTACAGCAATGGCATGTTCCTCATCTTCACCTCTGCATTCCCCTTCATTGGTAAGTTGCTTCGGTTGACTGCAAACAAATGTTTAATTTTCATGTCATGACGGTAAATAACAAAATTAATGTGTTGCATACCGTTATGGCTTTTTTTTACCAATTTGGTTGCGTCTGCAGGTACAGCGAGGAACTCTCTGAACCAGCCTAATGTCTGGCTGATTATACTTTTGACAACGTTCCTCTGTAGTCTGCCGGTGGTGGCTTTCCGTTTCACTGCCATTCAGCTTCGTCCCACCGTCAATGACAAGGTATGAAATTATTAGTTTGGATTAGATTACATGAGCCTTTATTTGTCTCACAGTGGAGAAATTTACATTTGACAGCAGCAAAAACAAAATACAGGGGCTACTGTTAAGGCAGCCATTCTCGCGGCGCTATCTTAAAGTAAAAAACAAAACAAAAAAACAAAATAACAAACAATGTGACATAACACAAAAGACACAGTCTTCAATCTTAAGCATGATCAAAGTGTCCTTTTCACCAGTGGACCAGGGACATCATAGTGGAATGTGCATATCTGCTACAAGTTAAATATTGAAAGCAAACATGAAGCGATAGCATCCATTGACGAATAGAGATTGTCTCACATCTCCTGTTCCACGTACTGTAAATCCGCTTCAATTCCAAGCCGCGGCTGTTCAATATACGCATCGGTGCTGACAATGCTTTCTTTTCATCGCCCATTTAAGGCGCAAAAAAGCACAATGTCTGTCTACTTGGGCGCCATTTTGGATTTCTTGTTATTGGTCCATCTCCATTTTTTTTGGTTTGAAATTGTGTGTGTTAAGAATTAAAACATGTCAATCTCTTGCTATTTCACAGGTGAGAGATAAATTGCACAAGGAGGAGCTACCGGGCCCTGCGCCTCGTCGTCCGCCGGTGAGACGAATTAGCACGAGGCAATCGGGCTACGCTTTCTCTCACGCGCAAGGCTACGGTGACCTGGTGACATCCCGAAGATTCTTACGTCCACGGAAGCATCGGCCCGCCTTGTTCAAACAAACAGACTCTCCTTTGGCGCAGAATCAGCCCCAATACTACCGAACCATTGCAGAGGAGCCAGAACTGCCAAGCGCCACTAGATAAAAGGTACAATTAGGCCTCACTGCTGAAATGTCATGGATTTTAATTCAGGGCGTGAGTGATGTCATTATGAAGCTTTTCCTCTCACATTCTAAAAAAAAATACATATTTTAGGTTCTTTGAAGAGTCTACAGCAAGGCTGTCAAGCTCCTTTTTTGCCATGGGCTACATTGGAGTTACGGTTTCCTCCCATCTTCCACATATGACATATAGAGCACACACCAAATAAATGAATAACTAGTTTTCAAATTCGATGAGAAGGTTTCTTCAGCCGTCATCTGTAAAAATTTGAAGGTTTCGGACGTTTCGCCTCCTATCCAAGAGGCTTCGTCAGCAAAGTTTTCAAATTTGAATTAAAAAATAATTACTGTTATCAATGTCTGAAACTCATGACAAAAAGTTACCGGACACCAGGGCAGAACACTCTGAAAAGTTACCTGGCCAGCCATAAAGTTGCCTGCCCCATTTTTCACAACTTAAAAACCAATAAGACGACTTCGCAAAAAACAAACAAACAATGTTGCAAAGTATTAAGGATTGATAATCAGAATATATAACAGAACAACGCTTTAAAATGAAATAATTGATGTACCTACCACAAATTCTCCCTTGCTTAATTTATGGTAATTATCGCTTGCTGATGATTTTGCTCCAGTTGTCGTTTGTCCATACACTGTTCGGCATGTTGCACAATGCAATGTTTGCGTTGTGTCGTCTGCTACAAGCCACGTGAACTCCTCTTTTCACGATGGTTTCAATATACGTTTTGTAGCGTCAATTTTGTTAGTTTCTTTTCTTCTGGGGCTGAGGTTTTGACTTGATTACTAACAACGTATCCATTTTTCTTGTGTTCTCTTTGCGTCTACTTTGGAAAATGATATGCAAATGCACACGGAAGCACAGTTATTCGATGCAGGAAACTGAACGAAGATTTTGAAATCGGAATAAAGCAAACGTTTGATTTGAAAAAAAAAAAAAAAAAAAAAAAAATCTTGAAAAAGTTGTCGGCCAACCGGGCGGAGACGCATCTAAGTTGTACCCCTGATGTAAATGTTGCACAACCCGGGCATCCGGGCAGACATTATTTAAGACACTGCTGTTATTGTGGTTTACATATGACAAATTGAAATTTTGGTTCGGACTTTAGCAGGCATCATGGAATTTCACAATTTTGATTTGCTTTTGCGGGCCAAAAAAAAAATTTGTGGCGGGCCAGATTTGGCCCCCGGGCCTTGAATTTGACACCCAGTCTACAGTATATTGAATTGGCCAGAAATATGTATAGGAGTGTGAATGTTTGTGCCCGGCAACCAATCCAGAGTCTGTGTGTATGTTAGTTTTTCTCTGTTTTGAACTGCCAATTTTATCCAAGTGCCATATTTGTGCATTTTGAGTTATTTTCATTGTGTTGAGTTTGTTGTTTACATGCTAATTATTTAGAAGGTTGTTGAACATAATATTGGTTTTATTCTGTGTGAATGTGACGCCATGATTTGTTTTCTTTATATCAAGTATTTTTACCACTTGCAATGCTACCAAAATACCACCAAGGGGGAGTGTTGTTGGTTTTTAATTGTACACAATAATTTTAATTGTACACCAGAGCCAGTAAAGTTGGTATCTTTTTAAAGGAATACTGTATCTGTCACCATCATTTTATGAATCGTTTTAGCTTTTATCTAATCTATGGATGAATTGCTTCATATTGACAATAAACGGAACCAATTATACATAAAAAGACTAGAAATTTGACGGGAAATGAAAATTGTATCGGAATAAGCAGTACTATCAATATAACCGATATCGATATAACGAGACTTTACTGTACTTGTTTTTTTTCCCCCCGGAATGATCAATACATACACAATGTAAGGGAACGATAAATATTCAAATGACTAAAAAGCCATGACGGTATGCACTAAGTAAATAGCTATTATTCTTTCAATTCAGTGAAAGCTAATTATATATACACAGGTAACATCTGACTTACGACCAGCTCGACTTAGGACCACACAACCCTATTTTTAAAATTTTAATTCTACACCTGGCAACGCAACGCCCTAGCAGGCCGGCAACTTGCAAGACAATTTTGGCCAGCCAGCTAGCATCTCATTCTCGCACAAGGAAACATATTTTCTATTTAATGAACATTACTTAGCTGTCCTCTGGGACTGCAAATGATGACATCACTTGTTGGTATTCCACAATGGTGCAGACCTAGAACAGCTTTTTGTCCATCAGCAAATGTGAGGGAAATAATCTGCAGTAATATACTTTCAATCTCTGAAAATAAAGGTGTATGGGAAAAATCAACTATAGGTAACATCCAACTTACAACCGAGTTCCGTTCCGACCAAACGGTCGTAAGTCAAAATGGCAGTAAGTCGAAATCCATTCAAAATGTTGAATAGAGACTCAGAGGCTACATGACTCGCAAACTCCCCCCTCTGGTGCCACCATGCGGTCAATTGCTGTGTGAGAGTGAGATGCTGGCTGGCTGGCAAAAATTGTCATACACGTTGCCGGCCTGCTAGCGCGTTGCGGTGCCAGTCGTAGAATTAAAAATGTTAAAATAGGGTTTGGAGGTCGTGGTCGTAAATTCGTAAATTGAGGTGGTCGTAAGTCGGATGTTACCTGTATATCTAATTAGCTTTCGCTGAGATAATTAAAATGCAAATGGTACATACAGTGATATTAGTCAAAATTTAATGCATGTTCCTGCTGGACCAAGCATGAAGTCAGATGGATCACCGTCCTTCAGTGAAGGTCACCGCATGATCCCGCCGCATGTGGGAGGAATGGGCCATGCCAGGCGTGTTATAAATAGCCCCATTCTGACCACAAACATGACACGAATGAAATTCTCCACTCCGTATTTTCATCTTATCGAATGTAGTATTTTTAAATGATATTCATGCCTAAAAGCTAGGTGACAGGAAACATAGACCAGTGAATGTGAAATGGAATACATGGAAGACTCGAAAAATACTACTGATTCATGAAGCTTCATTTTCCTATTATCACTTAAATGCCGTTTACGTCGTTTTCTTCAAAGTATTCTTATGTCTTATCATTTCGCCAGATCATAAAATCGCCCTAACATCTGTTCACTCACCCCGTACCAGTCCGTGACCCGGCAATTGTGAAACACTCCCTTTGGGAGTGTCTAAGCTACCAAGGGTTTTTGCTCTTGCACAGAGATTGCGCAGACAACGTGTGTTAGTCTGTGTTAGTCATTTGAGTTAAGATTAAAATAATGGCAGCGGTTTTTACTTGTCAGTACGTTTGACAGATGACTGAGTCTGTGTGATACTGACAGAAACGATTGACTCATGGGTGTCAGCTGTAAGCCTCGGATCTAAATAAAGGATTATCCTCAACCTTAGAAAGTGCGGACACTCTGTACTGACACATTAGCAGGCGAGGGAGTGCGTTGCATGTCAGATGACCCGAGATATGAAGAACTCCCAGGCACACTTATCAGCAAACACTGGCAGCCATTAGACCCTTCGCTGATCTCCAGCTTGGATAACACTTGAAAGAACTCCAGTCATAAATGTTATCGGTTTTTCCCAACATAGCTGTTTTTCGGCGGAGCAAAGTAAAGCCAATGGGGGGAGGGGCTGTTCTGATCGTTTTTGCATGTTGGTGTATTGATTTGTGTTATTTGGCACTAAAAATGTCCTGAACTCATGTTTTGGACTGGAAAAAAATCAAATAAACACATTTCTGGGTAAAGTCCTCCTGACCTCCTTTAAACAGTGAGAACAGCGAACAGCGGCAAAGTCCAGGCTTGGCAAAGTTGTTGATCCTACAAAGATTCAATGTTCAAAACCAACGGGTTGGGAGGTCAGAGGTTGGGGGGCATGTTTGTATCGTTTATACCAAATAAGGGAGGCCTACGATCCGATTTCAATATCTTTTCATTTAAAGTGACACAATCAGAGTAGATTAACATTAAAATATCTATTTTTCCCTGTATTTCCCAGTGTATAATGTGCACCATGCACAATGAATGGTGCATTTTCAAACTTTTTCCATACAGTCCGTAACATCCGATTTAGGACCAGCTCGACTTACGACCCCGACCTCCAGGTCCTATTTTTAAAATTTAATACTACGCCTGACACCGCAACGCGCTAGCAGGCCGGCAACGTGTATGGCACCAGAGGGGGGAGTTTGCGAGTCATTTAGCCTCTATTCAACATTGTGAATTGATTTCTACTTACGACCATTTCGACTTACGACCGTTTGGTCAGAACGGAACTCGGTCGTAAGTTACCTGTATAAGGCGCACCGGACTACAAGGCACTCCTTCAATTAATGAAAAACATTGTCCAAATATAATATACAAACATAGAAAAGTTTTCCAAATACATTATAAGACACACCATTATAAGGCGCTACAGTAGAGGCTGCCGGGGGTGGCGTCAGTGGCAGCGGATAGTAGTTGTGAGACCTGTTGTGGCTCAATATGACTTCACATATAAGGCACAACTGCATATACAGCGCAGGGTCGCCTTATGAAGAAAATGAAAGCGTTTGGGTGCACCTTATACACCGGAAAATACAGTACTTTTTTTTAAGCTCCGTGGGTGCTTTCACCATTAAACTTTAGTTCTTAAAATGCCTTTCTAGCAACTCCTGTATTTTGTTTTTCTCCGTCTTTCTTAATTTCGCCACTGCGAGACTATTAAAGGCTAATCCAATCCAATCAAATTCCCAAATACATTCAAGAATGTCAGCGAATGAGTTAAAATAGACCATGTTCTTGAATGATTTTTATTTCGTATGAAAGCAGTGTCACAAAATTATCATTTCAATATAACGTATAGCTCTTACATCCCGGCTCACGGGGCCCCCCAAAATTTGTACACAAACAGATCTTCGCCACATCCCGTCGAGAGCAGCCGGTTGCCACATTCTTCCCAGCGACAAACTTGCCCCTCTTCCACAACGACAAACTTCCATTGCACGTGATTTTCAGCCGGAAGGCCCACCACGGCCTCCCAGTGTCCATCGTTGGAGCTCTCCAGGGGGACGAAGCCCTTCCAGTTCCCAAGTTCCCGCTGATTCCCCGTTACAGCCAAAATCTGCACCGGCGAACTGGTGATGTAGTGGACGCAGAAGGTCACCTTGACTTTTGGACTTTTCTCATTTTCTTCTGAAGGGTATCCAGAAGTTTGGTTGGCACGAGGAACATACCGAGACTGGGAATACGGGTTGTCACGGTCTTCAGCGGCAAGATGTTGGATTTCTTTGTGGTTCTGGCCACTAAAACATTGAGCAGAGAGATTAATCCAAGGGAAGTTTGGGTTGCCATCGGTGAGCCACTCATTATGGTCCATGGTTGCCTCCATGATATTGATATCAGTCTTCACTAAGTTCTCACCTTTCGCTATCTGGGCCCTTTTGTTTTCTTCACATTCTGATTCAACCTCAGCCACCTTCACGTCTACCGGTCTTTGGACCGACATTGTAAACATGTCTATCTCTCTCTGGTTGCGTTCCACCACGAGAGGGTCCAACATATCCCTGTTTGTTACCAATGACCCTCCGGGAAGACCTTCTGTGGTCTGACGAGACGGCTCCTCTGACACTGGAACTGGAGGAGGCTCATCCACCTCTCCATCTTCTTCCAAGACTGATATGGTTGCATTGTCAGTCAAAAGGCATTTTGGAAACTGCAGTCTGACCTCAGCCTGGAACTGGAGATCTCTCGCCGCTGGCATCTCGAAGTAACTCGCAGGATTAAGCATTTCAGGACTGACGGCCATGCTGGAAATGCCACTTTCTTCACTTCCCGCAACCTTGTCCTCCATCAGGTCACTTGGTTGAAAGAGTGGGAGACAAATTTGAAGCTGGGGGAGTAGGTTCACTTGATCTTCAGTCAAGGCAGGTGCAGGAACGGCAACAATGGGAAAATCGACGTTGGGTTCAGTTTTTTGGTCTTTTGAAGTGCCATTAATGTCTTCTCGCCCAACGACAGGAAGGAGGTTCATCTCTTGGTGGCTCATCAGGCTTTGTTCCTCTTCACGCTGAGCCTGGATTTCTTGCTGATCCGATTCTGGTGATAGAGATGGAAAATCGACAGTTGGGTTGCTCGAGGTATCTAAACCCTTTGCAGTTGTTTCATCGGCTAACGTTTTGTGGTCCTTAAACTTTTGCTCTTCAGTGGTGACTTTGGGGAGAGCATCAAAGGAATTTACACCTGGATCTGCCCCATCTTGCTGGTTAATTGCCTCCTCAAGATCCTCATTTGGGTTCTTCTCGTTTGAAACGCCATTGAGGTTGCGGTCTACTGTTCCTGTCTCTGCTGCATTTTCATTGTCTGGTTTCTTCTGATCTTGGTCGTTTCTCCTTGGAAGGTTTTGCTCAAAGAGCTCTGGGTGACTTGACAAGCGCTCTGGTATGCTTTTCTTCTTGGACTCCTCCGAGGACACTCGCGAGGATATCGCATGTTGGTTGACGGCCGTTTGTGTGTCCGTTGGACTGGGTGACGAGTTGTTCTTCTCCACTGCCGCGCGACGTCTGACTTGGCGGCTAGTCTCAGGCGGGTCATGCTCCTCTTTTGCCACGTCGCTAACATCTAGGACACGAAACAAAAATAGCATTTGTATGACAGAGTACTTCTGATTCAGTGGTTTCCAACCACCATGTTGGACTTTGTTCCTGGCATTGTTGCTGCTTCACCAAGGTTGGAATTACTCAGAACCTTTCATTAAATATATAATTGTTAAATGGCATTTTAATAATAATAATACATTTTGTTTCAAGCGCCTTTCAAAACACCCAAGGACACTTTACAATAAAAATAATAAAACAAAGCACATAAAGCATGTACTGTTTTTTTCAATCTGCTTTTTATTTTTTAAGTATTTTTTTATGTGGAATATTTTGAGTTTTTAAGTATATTTTAATAAGGGGATTGGTGGCAAAGTGCCTGCAATATCCCAGTTTTTAAAGAACAGGATAATTAGCAATGTGGCTATTTTTTTCAGCTTGAAACATGAGGTTGATGCATAATATTTGTTTTGAGGGACATTTTAAAAAAACATTTTATTTGTATTTTAGGGGGGGCTTCTGGTGTTTGTTTTGTTTACACGATCTTTAGTTTGTTTCACGTCTCAAGTACTAATACCTATCTATTCGCTAGCAAATAGCTATCTATTCGCTAGTGTCATGATGCCAAAAGAAATGTTACATAATTTTGTGTTTCCTGGATTTTGGATGGGAGAAAGGTGCGCATTTCTCCCCATCCAAAACAGTAGAGTTGGGCGACCACTAATTGACTCTGAGAAGGTGATTGCAACCACTTGGGAATGGCCAATTGCCGCTGGGATCGGATTGGCCAGAAGCTCAGGTGAAGCACATTTAAAACCAGACTGAGCCAGTCACTTTGAGGAGGAAGAAGAGGGAGTAAGGACAGCCTGGAGAGCAGTGTTACCTGTGGTCTGCCAAAAACCGACATATGTTGCGACTTCAAATAAAGAAAACTCACAATACCCTTCCTGCATCTGGCTGAGTGAACTTTTATCCTCTTTCCACCTGCTTGCTGTCTCGCCGCATGACAGCTAGCAAACAGCTATCTATTCGCTAGCAAACAGCTATCTATTCGCTAGCCAACAGCTATCTATTCGCTAGCCAACAGCTATCTACTCGCTAGCCAACAGCTATCTACTCGCTAGCAAATAGCTATCTACTCGCTAGCAAATAGCTTGCTATCCATTTGAGTTACTTCCTGGTTGAGTGAACGCTGGCGCATGTGGCTGCCGCTGCTCACCTACAGAAAAAAAAACTCATGCTGTGACTGTAAAGTGACCTTGAGAGTTTTGAAAGGCGCGTAGAAATCAAATGTATTATTACGTGCCAGATCTGGGCCCAGGGCTTCTATTTGGACACCAGCAGAATACATATTACTTCGAGATCTTTCTAAATCTCATTTGATTTTACCTCTTCAAGTAGAGAAAACTATGTTTGTGTGTTTTGTTTGTCCCCTAAACTGTCACGATCTGGTTGGCGACTAACGGGTCACGCTGTCGGCCCCGCCTGCACAGGTGTTGGTCGTTCCAATCAGTGGCAGTTAAAAGCACTCCCAGCACGACCATTTGTTGTCGGGTCATTGTATGTGTTTGCTTCACCCTGTCGTGTTTGTTTCATCTTGGCAGATTTTTACTCATGGTTTTCTTTGCTACTTTGTACTTCTGATGACTTTGATGTTTGATATAATGTTCCTGCTGACTTTATTTTAATCCAATTTGTCAAATACAAACTGCTGCTCCCTCCTGCCTGCTTTTTGGGATCCACCCACCACCTCGCAAACCGTGACATACAGATTTCGCTGAGACTTTTTTTTGTCTACCAATGCACATTCATCCATTTTTTGGATCCATTCATCCAAAAGAACGTTTGGGAAGTCTTCCAAGCCACATCTTTCCCCCCGACCCCGCAAAGCAAGGTAATATTACACCTACAGTCATGCAAATCGTGACCATGACGTGTGTGGTTAGTGTACCTGTCGACGTCGCACGCGCTTGCGGTTCATGCTCGCATTGCGCCACCGCTGCGTCGCTCCTTCCCTCGTCGGGGTCGTCAGTCTCGCTTCCCGCAGTCATCTTTTTTTTCCTCCTCCTCCTTCTTCCCCTCACGGTTCGGTAAATAACGAACCCCGCCAGCACGGACACCACGGCGAACACGGCCAGAGCCACGGCCGGACCGTGTCGCCCGATCATGCAGAAGAGGGACGCCAGATCGGCGCGTCTCTCCACGGCCACCCCGTTGCCGCCTTTAAACGCCATCGCGGTTCGAAAGGTCGTCGGGACGCGACGCGGTTGATCCGTCCGTGCGTGGGGGTGCAAGCCTGGAGGTGGACAGATGAGATTGCCGCGGGGTCGCGCACGACGTGCGAATACGTGGCTCTTGTGGTTGCGGACCGCTGCAGGTGCGGCTCATTGGCTGATGGCGTCACGAGGGCTGCCCATTCATAAAAAAAAAAAATAGTTCAAGGTTCACGATCGGGTTGTCGCAATTCATAAGATCGATTATTTTATCGTGCACGCATTGTTTGGGGTGTCGTCACTGTGCCCGCATTCACTTGTATTTTTATACACAATAATAATGATTATTATAAATCGGTGAATAATCTACATAAATTTGTCATCATTTGGCTGCACAAACAAAAAACCGCTTACTCATTACGAACGAGTCAGCGTTTTTACGAGTAAGCGTTTTTTGTCTGCTGACGGTTAGCACAATGTAGCAACGTCAAGAAGAAATATTTCCAAGATCAAATAGCTTAAATGACAACCGACGTCACTTTTTTTTTTTAACTGACATCAGAAAAACGTTTTATAGCATCTAAAATACCCAAAACACGCAGTATGATATTTTTATTCAAATGCAAAACACCAATAAAAATGACTTAGTGTCCAAAATCTGCAAAAAAATGAGCTGCGAATTGGGCATTTTCAGAAAGTCCCACCCTCAGTTCGTGACGTCACGCCAAGACGTCTCGGATTGCTGGAGAATCAAAACAATGGCTTCAGATTCGGAGAATATGCTTTCTTATACCACATCCAGTTATAAATATGATTCAAATAGTTCTGACGAGGAAAGCATACATGTTTGCAATCGATTAACACATTTATTCCATGCCATTTTGAGGCAACATTAGGGAGAAACGGATCACCAGAAAAGAGGCACAAAATGGCGACCTCCTGTGGCCACCTCCGTTTCTACAGGCTGATAAATCCTTATATGGAGCCTGGACACCCTCTTCTGGTGGCTTTTGGGTGCAACACAAGGTTTTCAGACCAAACAATACAGCAAAATACATTGACGTGATGGAAGGACTGCTGCAATGTATTGTTTTCGGTCAAGGGCGTTCCTTTAGTGACGTCACGTACAGACTCGTCACCAACTCAAAAACAGGACTTCCTGAATATTCAGCGCGAGTCTTAAAACGTAAAATATAGCTATATGCAGTGGAATCTTTTTATACGCTCAGACGAAGTCATTTGAAGCCATTATACAAATTATGGACACAACTTGTCCTGAGTCATCGGTTGTCCTTTAAGGGTACTAGTAAAAATGATTAAATATATTTTGTAGGTGAATTTCTTGAAAAAATCGCAATAATAATAATGATAAAAATACAATGAATTTGTTCAGTCAACTCCACGTCAGTCTAAAAAGAGTAATGGTACCCTCCAGTGGACAGTCACAGTAGTGTAAGAAAATAACTGGCTCCCCTTAGTCAAACTTTTGCTGCTCCACTGCCGAGTCAAAAAAAAAAAAAAAACAGCTTCTGCCAGAGTTTGGGACGGGGTTAGGGGGTTCTCCTGCATTACTTGGTGCCCAAACAACTTGAAATCCGACAGGACACGTGTCAGGTAAACACACTCACAATAATCCTTGTCGTTTAGCAACATCCATGACATCACTACATTTTCTAAAATCATTTTCCATCACCTCAGCGTCTGATGGATTATATGCCCCCCCCCATATTACAAATTGGCAACTGCAGCAAGGCAACGTTAATTAGCTTCATTAGATTTTTTATTTTCTCTCTATTGATGTTTAATGTCAGGGCTTCCGGTCTGGATCATATCTGGCTGTCGGTGGTTTTCATTCGCCAATGAAAGATTGATTGCTTTATAAACATGTTAGAATTTGGCACTGGAGGAGAGAACATACTCGTGCACGTTTTTTAAGGGGGGCGGGGTCTTTGTGAGCTTAGTCTTTTCGTGAACACAAATTCGGTTTTAAGTGTAGTAAGCAAGTATAACCACAAGAGGGTAGTCAAGTGCAATTATCGCCAGATCAGATTGAATTTGGTCATCCCACTTATGCTTCATTCGGAATCCATCCATCCATCCATCCATTTTCTGTACCGCTTATTCCTCACAAGGGTCGCGGGGGTGCTGCAGCCTATCTCAGCTGTCTTCGGGCAGGAGGCGGGGGACACCCTGAATTGGTTGGCAGCCAATCGCAGGGCACACAAAGACGTGGGCCCGGGGAGAACATGCAAACTCCACACAGGGAGGCCGGACCGGGACACGAACCGGCGACCTCTGCACTGTGAAGCCGTGTGGTAACCACTCGACTACCGGGCCGCCCTCATTTGGAATCTAAAATCATAAATCAGATTGCTGTGATTAAAAACAGAATTGAGAAGAATAAGATTAAAACTTGATTGCTGAATTTCACAGTTGATTGGTGAGAGCTTTGTCATGTCACCGTTGATGCGATGTTCTGTTTACTGTCTCGTTTTATGTTCTGTTTCTTTTCAGCCCGCCTTAAATTTTGATGAAGCTTCACTTCCTATCCGCCCATCGGCCCCTTCCGCCCTCGCCTCGCACGACGGTCGCATTAACCAACAGGATGCATCACAGGTATGTTTTATAGCCATCACAAAAGTTCACGATGCAGTCTTTGTGTATTTACATGTTGCAGGACGTCTGGGTCTCTTCAATTTCATGGTGTTAAAGCTACCATGCCGACATGGTGCCACGCGGCTGCCGTGTAAAACGGTCTGAGTCGTGAAAGGCGGGCTTCTGAGTCATGCACATGAAACCACGACGGTCCTCTTTGAAGACTCAAGTGCAGACGATTTTATGTGAAATGAATCAGTTCCTCGCTGTCTTGCTCTCGTAATTCATTTTCAAAGTTGGACCGGGATATTGGATGTTTGCCGAAATGCTCAATTTGACATTAGTTTCCAGAAATGGGTAAAGACACAAATCCATTTTTTAAAACCTCATTTTATTTCTTTCTTAATTTTTTTAGTTTTTAATTTATATAGTTTTTTGTTTTAATTTTTACTTATTAATTTTTAGTTTTTTTTTTTTTTTTTTGAATTGGAGTTTGCATGTTCTCCCTGAGCCCGCGTGGGTTTGCTCCGGGTCCTCCGGTTTCCTCCCACATTCCAAAAGCATGCATGGCAGGGAGATTGAACACTCCAAATTGTCCCTAGGTGTGAGTGTGACAGTGACTGTTGTACGTCTTTGTGTGCCCTGCGATTGGCTGGCAACCAATTCAGGGTGTTCCCTGCCTAGTGCCCGAGACGGCTGGGATAGGCTCCAGAAACTCCCGCGAGCCTAATGAGGAATAAGCGGTATGGAAAATGGATGGATGGATTTTTATTTTGTGATCTTTGGTTTTTCCATTTTGAATTTTAAATTTTCAATGTTTCTTATTTTTTCCTATTTTCTTATTTATTATGTTTTATTATGTTATTTTACATTTTTATTTTTTTTATGTTTAAATTGTAACTCTAACGGAATCTGTAAAGTTTATACTTTATCCTGTATACTTTAAACTTTAAACTTGTAATGTTATTTTCTTATTTATTATATTTTATGTTATGTTTGCTTTTTTTAATCTTTATTTTTTTTAATTGTAACTGTAACTGTAATTGTCATTGTAATTTTTACATTTGAATTTCTACATTTAAATTTTGATTTTTACATTTAAATTTTAACGTTTACATTATAATTGTAACTTTTACATTGTAATTTTGAAATTAATATTTATTATTATTATTATTATTATGAATGTAGCCACAAGGGGGCACAAGCCAGTGTCTTATTGTGCCGGTCCCAAGCCCGGATAAATACAGAGGGTTGTGTCAGGAAGGGCATCCGACGTGAAAAGGTTTGCCAAAACAAATATGTGAATCAAACCTCTGAATCCCATACCGGATCGGTCGAGGCCTGAGTTAACAACGGCCGACATTGGTACTGTTGACCTTCAGGGTGCCAGTGGAAAATTGACTACTGTTGGTCGAAGAAGAAGAGGAGGGAGGCCCGGAGGAAAAGAGAGAAATGGAACGCCAAGAGTATAGAACTAAGAGTAGGAACTTTGAATGTAGGAACAATGACAGGTAAAGGTAGAGAGCTGGTTGACATGATGCAGAGAAGGAAGGTAGACATACTGTGTGTCCAGGAGACCAGGTGGAAAGGGAGCAAGGCTAGAAGCTTAGGGTCAGGGTTTAAGTTGTTCTATCGTGGTGAAAACAGAAAGAGAAATGGAGTTGGGGTTATCTTAAAAGAGGAGTTTGTTAGGAATGTCTTAGAAGCAGTGGTGGGCCGTCAGAGCTAGCAAGGCCTTCTCTGCTGGCCTAATATAATCAGACATCATTATCATCAAAGTCAAAGTCAAGTCAAAATCAGCTTTATTGTCAAATATGCTAATAAGCATGACATACAGCACAGATGAAATTAATGTCCTCTCAGACCCAGCGTGCAAGACATGCAAGGCACTTATAACGTGGCTAAAAAAGACATAAATTGACAACAGACAATACATGTAATTTTCTGTATGTAAAGTGAGGTAGTGTCGTATGGAAATAATAATATTATAATAATAATTATAATAAAAGTCAATTTCATTTAAAAAGTATTTTTTCTGAATATGTATATAATTATTCTACATACTGTTTTCTTGATGTTATATTATATCCATTTGGTAATGCTCCTTTCAGTGTTGTAGTTTTAGGTCAGAGTTTTTAATCCAATCAGAATTCAGCTAGCTTGTGTCGCCAGGCTGTATGAAATCTGATCGACGCCTTCAGAATCAACAGTGAGGGCGTCTGTGCGCTGTACATGAACGGGCACATGTAGTTGATATATAGTTGCGATAGCCAATCAGATCACGAGTTGGCACGGTAAGGCCAGCTAGAGGGCCTCGCGTTGAACATGACATGTACGCGTCCTGTGATTGGATACTCACTTTACCTCAGCCCTCAGCGGAGGCAGCGCTATGCAAATCAACCAGGCTACAACAGATCAGACCCGGAAACCAAGTATATCTACTCGCTTTTTTAACCCACAATGGCTGAAGGAGAGGACAACTCGCTGTCGCGTGTAGGCCTATTCTCAAGAACAAATGAAAAAGATTTGTTTACTTTAACTTTCAACATATAGTTCGTTTTGTGAACGTCTTGTTGTTTTTCTTATATTAAACTGACATTTTGTAATTCAGAGTAAAATCTTGTTAAAGATTGCATATTTTGGTGGACTTCATAAAACTTTGTGGACAAATGATTTTACATTTCCTTTTATTTTTAAGTGTTTGCAGTATCACGTATAGTGACAAGTTCTAATTGCTGATGCAGATTTATTGATGTGTAATTGCTCCGGAAAATAGCCTGTGTTGTAGACAATTAAGGTGATGCCACGCCCAGTACTGCGTGTGTGCTTTTGTAAATGATATCTCCAGCCGTTGTGTCATAAATTATGGTATTACGAGGGATATTTGTTCATGTCGGACTAAGCAGGACTTCACTGAAGGCCTAGGTGTGAAATGCACAGACCGCCACTGCTTACTTAGAAGTAAAAAGAGCATCAGATAGAATGATGAGTCTGAAGCTAGACATTGAAGGCATGATGTTCAATGTTGTTTGTGGGTATGCCCCACAAGTAGGATGTGAGCTGGCGGAGAAGGAGAAATTTTGGTTGGACTTTGAAGTCATAAAGAACATCCCGAGAAGTGAGAGGGTTATAATTGGTGGAGACTTCAATGTTGGCGCAGGAAACAAAGATGATGAGAAGGTGATCGGCAGGTTTGGACTCCAGATGAGGAATGCTGTAGGCCAAATGGTGGTTGACTTTGCTAACAGAATGGAAATGGCTACTGTGAATACTTTCTTTCAGAAGAGACAGGAACATAGGGTCACCTATAAGAGTGGAGGCAGAAGTACACAGGTAGACTACATTTTGTGTCAACGACGCCATCTAAAGGAAATCAGTGACTGCAAAGTAGTGGTTAGTGAGAGTGTAGCCAGACAGCATAGGTTGGTGGTGTGTAGAATGACGCTGGCAGTGAGGAAGATGAGGACAAAATGGTGGAAGTTGAAAAAGGAAGAGTGTTGCATGACATTTAGGAAGGAGGTAAGACAAGCAGTGGGTGGGCAAGAGGTCCTTCCAGATGGCAAACTACAGCGAACATAATCAGAGACACAGGTCGGAAAGTACTTGGGTATCGAGTGGAAGAAAAGTAGATAGGGAGACTTGGTGGTGGAATAGGGAGTTGCAGGAGTGCATACAGAGAAAGAAAGGTTACTAAAGAAGAAGTGGGACACTGAGAGGACGGACGAGAGTAGACAGCAGTACAAGGAGATGCAGCGCACGGTTAAAGTAAAGGTGGCAAAGGCCAAACAAGAGGCCTCTAATGACTTGTATGCTCGGCTGAACAGCAAGGAAGGCGAGACTGATCTTTACAGGCTGGTGAGACAGAGAGACAAAGATGGTAAGGACCTGCAGCAGGTTCGGGTGATTAAGGATAGAGATGGCAATGTATTAACAGGTGCCAGTAGTGTGATGGCAAGATGGAAAGAGTACTTTGAAGAATTGATGAATGAGGAAAATGAGAAGGAACAAAGAGTAGAAGACGCGACTGTTGTGGACCAAGATGTAGCAAACATTAGCAAGGATGAAGTGAGGAGGGCGCTGAAGAGGATGAAGGGGGGGAAAGGCACTCGGGCCTGATGATTTATCAATCGAGGTATGGAAGTGTCTTGGAGAGGTGGCGGTGGTGTTCCTGACTGGGTTATTCAACAAGATCTTAGATGGTGAACAGATGCCTGAAGAATGGAGACGAAGTGTACTCATGCCCATTTTTAAGAATTAAGGAGATGTGCAGAGTTGTACTAACTACAGAGGAATAAAGTTGATGAGCCACACAATGAAACTATGGGAAAGAGTAATTGAAGCTAGACTAAGAGCAGAAGTGAACATTTGTGAGCAGCAGTATGGATTCATGCCAAAAAAAGAGTACGACAGATGCAGTGTTTGCTTTAACAATGCTGATAGTACAGAGAAGGTTAGAAGGAATTGCATTGTGTCTTTGTAGATCTGGAGAAAGCGTATGACAGGGTGCCCAGAAAAGAGCTGTGGCATTGCATGAGGAAGTCTGGAGTGACGGAAAAGTATGTCAGAGCGGTGCAAGACATGTATCATGACTGTAAGACAGTTGTGAGGTGTGTTGTCGATGTGACTGAAGAATTCAAGGTGGAGGTGGGATTCCACCAGGGGTCAGCTCCGAGCCTCTTCTTGTTTGCTATGGTGATGGACAGGCTGACAGACGATGTTAGACAAGAATCTCCTTGGACCATGATGTTTGCAGATGACATTGTGATCTGTAGCGAGAACAGGGAACAGGTGGCGGAGAAACTAGAGATGTGGAGATATGCCCTGGAAAGGAGAGGAATGAAGATCAGTCGCAGCAAGACGGAATATATGTGTGTGAATGAGAGGGATCCAAGTGCAAGAGTGATGCTGAAGGGAGAAGAGATAAAGAAGGTGGAGGATTTTAAGTACTTGGGGTCAACTGTCCAGAGCAATGGAGAGTGTGGAAAAGAGGTGAAGAAGGCTGGAGAAAAATGTCAGGTGTGATCTGTGATAGAAGGGTTTCAGCTAGGATGAAAGAAAGTGTATAAAACAGTGGTGAGACCAGCCATGATGTTTGGACTGGAGACAGTGCCACTGAAGAAAAGACAGGAAGCAGAGCTGGAGGTAGCAGAGCAGAAGATGTTGAGGTTTTCTTTGGGAGTGACCAGGTTGGATAGGAACAGGAATGAGTACATTAGAGGGACAGCTCATATTAGAGGCTTTGGAGACAAAGTCAGAGAGGCCAGACTGAGATGGTTTGGACGTGTCCAGAGGAGAGAGAGTGATATCGGGAGAAGGACGCTGAGCCTTGAACTGCCAGGCAGGAGACCGAGAGGAAGACCGAAGAGGAGGTTTATGGATGTGGTCAAAGAGGACATGAAGGTAGCTGGTGTGAGAGAAGAGGATGCACAAAACCGGGATAGATGGAGGACATTGATTCGCTGTGGCGATCCCTGAGGGGAAAAGCCGAAAGGAAAAGAAGAAGATTATTATTATTATTATTACTTAGTTGGAATTTGATAAGACGGAGCACAATGCATACTTGATGATTTGTTGATGGAGCCCCCCCCCACCTCTAAACCAGATGTCTGTCACTAACAATGAAGTTAATAATCAGTGAAAGACTCCAGCCTGATGAGTGCGCAATTTTAACGCAACCCACTACTTTTGCGTCTCTCTCTCAAGAAGAAATATGACTTTTCTCCTGTCACACTGAGCGACAAACAGTTTGCTATTTTTTTTTCCTCCCCTTTTTTCAACGCTTCTTCTTCTGAGATGAACATCCGCCATCCTATTCCCGCCGTTTAAGCCAGAAACACATTTTTTTCCGATTGCAAATTGTCTGCGTGATGTTTCTTTACAGTCGCAGGAAATCGCATCACCATTCCAACACGATAAAAGCAAAAGTGCAGGTGGGAGAGTCTGTTGAGAAAAGGTAAAACCCAAACAACCGCGTGGGAATTGCAAAACGCTGGAACTCAATCATAACCAGCTGTTATTTTTTTATTGACCTTTACTTTGTAGTCATTTTATATTCAGATGCTTCTTTAACGTTGACTATTTGTCTTCTGGGCACTGGAGGATTATTTTTTTCACTATTTAGGGGGAGGGGGTTCCTTTGTCGTATTGACACAATTATCAAAATAACGCAAAAGCGGTGCATGACAAATAATTATTTTTGTTTCTGTTATTGTTTGGAGAACCTGGATGTGCAACCGAGCCGAGGTCAAAGGTCAGAACTCAATGTTCATGTTCCTCATCAGCATTGTACACACATTGCTACCCCATCGCAGCAGGTTACATGACAAATCTCCCTCCCCGCAACTGTTTTACAGCATAAGGTCAATCACTTTTTTTTAATGTGAGTGAGCAGCGGCAGCCACAGGCACCAGCGTTCACTCAACCCGGAAGTAAGTCAAATAGATAGCAAGCTAGCTAGCTAGCGAATATATAGCTAATAGCTACCGAATAGACAGCTAATAGCTAGCGAATAGATAGTTAATAGCTAGCGAATAGATAGTTAATAACAGGGGTCACCAAACTGCGGGCCGTATCCGGCCCATCAGCACATTTGGCCCGGCCCCCTGAACAATACCAGAGATGCTATCAGATTTATTTCCTATTTGGCCTACAGAAAAATAAAACATCCTTTTACAAGTCAAAGGTCGGTTTTCGATCATTATCTGAGATATGCGAGAACCAGGCAGCTCTACAAAGTCTCAAAGGGACTAACGCGGGAGAGGATATTTTGGACCAAGCGTACCAAACCATGAAGAGGTTGGACCCGAGTTACCGAACTGTGATGGTCTGAAAGACGCATTCAAGCCCAACAGTCTCATTGACTTCTATGCCGCCCTCCCAAACGACACATATTCAAACATCAAAAAACACGCAATGAAAATGTCCACAATTTTTGGCAGCACGTATATCTGCGAGAAAAGCTTTTCTCAGATGAAACTGCTGAAATCTTCGATGAGATCAAGATTGACAGAAGAACATTTGCATCAGTGCTTGAGACTGGCTGTAACCAGAATGGAACCTGATATTCAACTTCTCACCAGCCAGAATCAGACCCACCGTTCACACTGATGAACATAAATAGGTAAGCTCACTTTTCTGACTTGAATGAGCCATTCTGAGCATAAACAAATATAATCACAATAAAATCTACTGAGATAAAAGCCATCTTTACAGCCATACTGGTAGTGAAATGTATTGTGCTGCGTAGGTGCTGTATCACTTAGTTCACTTTCTCAACCTGCTTCCTTTGTGGTTTTCACAGGGAATTTGATGAGAGAGAGCTGCAAACAGTGGTGTCTACAAGCCTACTGGAACCTACAAAAGGATTATAAGGAAGGAACACAAGAACTTGAAGATGTGTCAGAGAGATTCTGCTATGACAACTGAGCTGAACTTTTATCTGTTAAGATTGTGCATGGCACAACAGAAAGTTAAAGGACAACCGACGTCTGCGGACAAGTTGTGTCCATAATTTGTAAAATGGCTTCAAATGACTTCTACTGAGCGTATTTTACAAAGATTCCACAGCATATAGCTATATTTTACCTTTTAAGACTCGCACTTAATATTCAGGAAGTCTTGTTTTTGAGTTGTGGAACAAGAAAGCATATTCTCTGAATCTGAAGCCATTGTTTTGATTCACTTGCAATCAGAATCAGAATCATCTTTATTGCCAAGTATGTAGAACACACAAGGAATTTGTTTCCGGTAGAACACGCTGCACTAGTATCGTCGTAAAAAAAAAAAAAAACTGCTAAGTGGCACTATACAGTTCCAAATGCAAGACGTCTTGGCGTGACGTCACGAACTGGGGGGGGGACTTTCTGAAAATGCCCAATTCGCAGCTCAATTCTTTGCAGATTTTGGATTGGATTGGATTGGATTTGCCTTTATTAGTCTCACAGTGGAGAAATTTACATTTCACAGCAGCAAAGTGATGAAAGGAATGAAAGTAGAAAAACGAAATACATGAGCTGCTGGAAAGGCAGGCACTCTCGCGGCGCCGTCTTGAAGTCAAAAGAACAACAAGAAAATAAATAAATAACAAATATGACAAAACAAAGACACAGAGAGTCATTCATTCTTCAGGACTTGCTGTACTCTCTTTCTGATAACATGAAGCAGTTCTAGATGAGGAGAGGAGAGGATCAAAGCGTCTTTCCACCAGTGGATCAGGGACATCATGGTGGAACGTGCACGTCGACTACAAGCTAAATGTTGAAAGCAAACACGCAGCTGTAGCATCCATTGACGAAAAGAGATTGTCTCACATCTCCTGTTCCACATAAATCTGCTTCAATTCCAAGCCGCAACAGTTCCACATACGCATCGGCGCTCTGCGCTGACGCTCCTTCCTTCTTATCGCGGGCTCCTCAAGCCATGCATCCATCCAGCCGCAGACTGACCAACAGCACAGACCTTTCCGCTGAACAAAGCGAGGCTGTGAAGGTGCTGCCCATTACAGGCGCAAAAAAACACAATGGCCCCTTTGGTGTCCAGCGATGACAGTTGAATTGCACCGACATTCCTCCCATTCAAAAACAGTACTGGCATATTCATGCTGCCAAAAAGGCGCAAGCGCTCAGCACAGTCTCCTCTTTGATGAATGTCGTGGTCAAAAATGTTGAAAAACAATCCGTATCCATTCCACACGACGCCCAACAAAACAAAGTGACAAAAGAAAACACAAAACAGGACAAAAACAACAAAGAAAGCAAGGCTCATGAGAGCACTTGCTGACGGCTGCCGACTCGGGCGCCATCTTGGACTTCTTTGGACACTAAGTCATTTTTATTGGTGTTTTGCATTTTGACTAAAATATCATACTGCGTGTTTTGGTTATTTTAGATGCTATAAAACGTTTTTCTGATGTCAGTTAAAAAACAAAAAAGTGACGTCGGTTGTCCTTTAATGTTCCATGGATTTTTTTTCTATGAAGAACACAGAGTTATTTAGTTATTATGTATTTCATAAATAGTGTTATTTGTTTCCTGTTTTTCTATGAAGAACCCAGAGAGAGTTATTTATTTGTTATTCATTTCATAAATAGTGTTATTTATTTCCTGTTTTTTTTTTTAATTTCCACTCGCTATCTATTTGCTAGCTATCAGCCATCTAGTCCCCAGCTATTTGCTATCTATTTGCTATCTATTTGCTAGGTATTAGCTATCCAATGAACAAAAAATGTAATCACGTTCTGAGCAGCAGAGTTGTGAAATAGTCTCAGCCTTGATTGTGGATCTGAACAAATGCAGCAAACAGAACGATGCAAAAAAGCATTAAGGCTACACAACAACAGTGAAATGACAAATGAGGTTGTAATTTTTTTCCCCGAGTTGTAATATCTTGCACATCGTCGTAGGTTCCAGTTTAAAAAAAAAGACAATTTTGGTTTCACAAAAAGTATTTCAACATGTGCAAAATGTATTCTGTCATGAAAACAGTCAATTTCATGTTATTATAAAATATCCAAATTTAA
The DNA here is from genome assembly GCF_051943395.1 of Hippocampus bargibanti. Classification (NCBI taxonomy): domain Eukaryota; kingdom Metazoa; phylum Chordata; class Actinopteri; order Syngnathiformes; family Syngnathidae; genus Hippocampus; species Hippocampus bargibanti. The sequence goes on from NC_142751.1 coordinate 1,990,324, forward strand.
AAAAAAATCTTGTAATATGATGATTTTAGTGTTGTAAAATGATTTTGTTTATTTGTAAAATTTCAATTTCATAATATTTGAGCTGGATTAGCAAATGTGGGCGCAGGGACTGTAAAGTGACCTTGAGGGCTTTGAAAGGCGCTTAGAAATTAAATGTATTATTGTAATCCATCCATTTTCCGTACAGCTTATTCCTCATTAGGGATGCGGGGGGGGGGGGGGGGGGGGGGGGGGGGGGGCTGGAGCATATCCCAGCTGTCTTTGGGTATTATTATTATTATTATAAATCATGCACGAAAAAAAAAGACTGACTCCTGTGGCACGCACACCACGTTTCCTGCACGACTTCCAGGGTCTCTGTTATTTGAACAGATGTGGGCAGAGCCAACATGGCGATATCCCACGACACTCCCCGGCCGTTGCCCCCCCAACCCCCCTCTTGACCCGAGCCTGCACTTCCTGCTCCGAAAGCTAACACCCAGAGAGAACAATTGCAGTCTGTGCATGCACAAAGTCAATCGCTGCTGGTGAAAGTTGTGCACTTTGAGGTCAGCATGCGAGCAGTAAAGAGAAAAAAAAGAACCAATCGGGGAGGCTTGGAGAAATTGTGTTGCCTGGCGGATATATTAAAATAAATATATCACTGTTTATGTATACTGCTTGAAAAAAAAAATAAAGGGAGCACTTATATGACACGATGTCACTCAGTGCTTCATATATTTTCTGTAGCAGTTTTTTTAACTGTGTTTGGAAGTATATTTTCTGGACTATAAGGCGCATGTAAAAGCCTTCAATTTTTTTTCAAAAGCTGACCATGCGCCTGATAATCTGGTGCGCCTTATAAACGGAAAAAAGTTTTAAAATATGTCATGATGAGAACAGGCAAAATTTTTTGTTTGTGTTTATGTGTGTATTTTTGCGTGTATTTGTGTATGTGTGCCTTTGTTTGATTATTTGTTTACTTATTTGTTTATTAATTTCTTTGTTTGCTTGTTCATTTATTCATTATTTTTATTCGCCACCAGCATCAAAAGTGCGCACTTAAAAGCCGTCTGTGATTGAAATGCGAAGAAATCGACAATTTGGGTTAGCCTCTTGCGCTCTTCCGCCCAATTGGTCACTTGAGCCTTCATTTTCCAGTTGCAAGCCTCTCAAATGTTCCATCATGCAAACCGCCGCTTATTTCTACCACCACGTTTAAAGCCCTTTTTAATTGCGCCCAAATCCAAGTGGATCGCTAGCGCCGCACCCAACAACAACGTGTGCAGTCTATTCGGGTGAATAAGCAAATTTCCCTATTGCGGGACCAATAAAGGTATTCTGATTCTGATTCTGATTCTGAAGCAACACTAACGTTTACTTTTAAGGATTTTACTCCATCAGTGTCCTAAAGTGTCTTCGATGTTTCAAACTACAGTTTTGTAAACACACAAGAAATGGTCCAATCTAGGTTAGCGTAGCCTATTTATGCTTAGTTTATGCTTTCAACATTTAGCTTGTAGTAGACGTGCACATTCCAACATGACATCCCTGATCCATTGCTGAAAAGGATGCTTTGATCCTCTCCTCTTTCACCTAGTACTGCTTCATGGCATAAAGAGGGTACAGCAAGTGCTGAAGAATGATTTTTTTTCTGCTTCTTTCTTTCCTTTTCTCTTCCTTTCATAACCTTGCTGCTGTGTTACTTCCGGGTCGATTGTACGCTGGCGCGTTTTGGCTGCCGCTGCTCACCTGCAATTATTTTTAGCTTCTCCTTCACTTTTTATTATTTATTATTTTAGTCATGGTTTTATTGTTCTGTGTATTGTTCTTTAAATTGTAAAGTGTCCAGAAAAGTGCTTGTAAATTAAATGTATTAATAATAATAATAATAATAATAATAATAATAATAATAAAAATAAATAATAAAGCATACACAGTGAACTGTCTGCATTTCATAATAATAATACATTTCATTTATAAGCGCCTTTCAAATCTCTCAAGGTCACCCCACAGCTGTAAAGTTTTGAAAGGCGCTTGGAAATGAAATGTATTATTATTATGAAATGGAGACAGTTCACTGTGCATGCTTTTATCAATACGTCTGTATGCAGCGCGAAAACAATAGATATATAGGTAGCATCCGAGTTACGACCGGGTTCCGTTCCGACAAAACGGTCGTAAGTCAAACAGTCGTAAATCGGAATGGATTAAAAATGGCTGACGCGGGGTTTATACGACATATATATATATATATATATATATATATATATATATATATATATATATATATATATATATATATATACCAACATGTTGACAGTTCATTTATAAATCATAACTTTTAGTGTCATTTTAATCATTCTATATTTCGTATTATGGATCTTTATTACTTATTTATTATTATTTATTACTGTGTCGGCGCACCGCTTTCTGCTGACCCAAATACACACGGCTTCCCACGCATGCAAGCTGTCCAAAAATCACTCTCCCTGCTAACGGAGAAGCCAGACGAGGTCACCTGTCTCAAAGAGGCGGCAGTGACGACCGTGAGCCCAACGCGGCGTTTGCGTCGTGGCGATCCCACCCGTTCGAGCGTCGACACCGAGGCGTCGGTGGACACCCCACCTACCCTACTTTTTTTTTTGCTGGACTTTCTATATCTTCGGTGCTCGGTCAGAGCATTATTATTATTATTATTATTATTATTATTATTACAGTAAAGTCTCGTTATATCGATATTCAAGGGAGATCGATATAACCGGGACTATGATATATCCGACCCTGTTTGCATGGCGTGCTAGTATCGACCGGGAATCGATATATCCGATATCGATATAACGAGACTTTACTGTATTATTATTGTTATTGTTATTGTTGTTATTATTATTGAGAGTTTTGAAAGGTACTTAGAAATAACATTTCTTATTATTATCTAGCTGGCTAGCTATTATCTGTCTAGCTGACTGGCTGTAAGCTGGCTAGCTGTTGGCTATCTGGCTCCCTATTAGCTATTTATTTGCTATCCATTATTATTATATTATTATCCATTGCTGTGAAATGTAAATGTCTCCACTGCGAGACGAATAAAGGCAAATCCAATATGTTTGACTTACTTCGGGGTTGAATGAAGGCTGGTGCATGTGGCTGGCGCATGCGGCTGCCGCTGCTCACCCACAGAAAAACTTTGTCCTGTGACTGTAAAGTGACCTTGAGAATTTTGAAAGGTGCTTATAAATCAAATGTATGTTGTTATTGTTATTGGCATCGCTACACGGAGCATCTGGCATTTGGTTTTCATCCGAAAACCCAGCATGTGGTGCTTTAATTGTAACCTTATAAGATATGCGACCTAGTCTAGAATTTCCTTGTGAGACGACTTTTTTTTCTTGGGTCAGGTCTGCGTTGACTCGGTGGTCCAGTATCAACGTCTCACCTTCTAATCAAATCAAGACGACCGAAGCTAAACCCCGTTTCACTTCCTTGTCCCTGAAAAGATCATATTATGTGTTGGAAATATGGGAAGACCCTCATTGAGAGGTCACCATTTGATGACAATCTCTAAATGTGTTGGCTTAAAGTGACTTTGTTCCAAGTTGAAGCTGGAATGTGGCTTTGTAAACCTAAACAAGGGGTCCATTTACCACCATGGTCCAGGACGATTTCCTCTCTCTGCTTTCATCCACCCCCCCTTTGTCATCTTTTGACAAGAACACATCCTCTCGTCAATCTGCCTTTTGCTCTTTCCATCTGTCTCTTTTCCCATTTATTGATTCCCCACTGAAAATTATTTCAAAGAATATTTTATTTGCACTTTTTCGACGTGTTTGTGTGTGTTAATGACTTCTCCGCCAAGTGATTGTACAGCTGTCACGTCAAGTCTCTCCGTTGGCTCGTCCCCTAAATCAAGATGAGCACAAAATGGAGGAAACATGTGAACATACACACCTGCATTTTACGTTTCCACCCATGCAAACGCGGTGACCGCCTTACACTCCCGTGCACCTTATACACTGGAAAATACCGCCTTTTGTACTTATTATCCAAACGCTTGTTGCATGTCAGGTACATTACGCTCAAATTTGATCCTTCTGATTCTGATTGGCAGATATTTTTTATCTAATAATAATAATAATAATAATAATAATAATAATAATAATAATACATTTCATTTATAAGCGCCTTTCAAAACTCTCATGGTCATTTTACAGTCACAGGATATTTTTTTCTTTGGGTGAGCAGCGGCAGCCACACGCACCAGCATTCACTCAACCTGGAATAACTCAAATAGATAGGGAGTTAGCTAGCTGGCTAATAGATAACCAATAGATAGCTAGATCGCGAAAAGATAGCAAATAGATAGCTAGTTAGGTAGCCAGCTAGATAGCTAGTTTGCAAATAGATATCAAATAGCGATGTAGCAAGATAGTCTGCTAGATAGCGAGATTAGTCTGTTAGGTTTGGGAAAACTTTCTTACGGTCATCAACATCATTTTTGATTTATACTTGCTAGGGTTTTACAAACCCTAGCGGTTGAGAGGATACAGACAAAGAAAACATGTTGAAGGGGGGTTGTAATTGAAACATGATGATGATTGACATTTGTTAAAGTGTTATGAAACTAAACAAATTTAGCTGAAAAAAAGTTATGGAGGAAGACAGATCCAGGAAGTAGAAGATGATGACAAACGATAACAGTGCTTGTAGGTTCAGAAGAGAAGAAAGTATAAAGTGCGTGCGGGTTACCGCAATCATGTAACTGAGTGGTGTGTTTCCGCTCGACGGCATCCCGAAGGCTTGAAACCGCACCACAGCGCTCGCATGCGTGCCTTCTCGGAAGATGATGGGTGTCCTTGACAGGCAGAAAAACAAATGATTTAAGCTTTTGTAACTAGAGGAAGTCGAAAGGAGTTGTGGGAACTTTACCAAAGCCGTGGCGGCCATATTGGAGGGGAATAAATTGTCCCCCAACAGAAAAAGACTCTAGGGAGTGGAAAGACGCGCTTATAAATGAAATGCATTATTCTTAGTATTATTATTATCATTTGCTAGCTATTTGCTATCTATTAGCTCTGGCTGGCTAGCTAGCTATCTGGCTGGCTAGCTAGCTAGCTATTCACTATCTAGCTGGCTGGCTATCAAGCTAGGTATCTGTTGACAGTAAATGAGTTCAAAGAGGCTTTACTGAGACACGCAGGAGGGAAAAAAACTAGACAGAACGGGGTAGCAATACCGAGCGAGACCAACCTGGCATACGGTTGAGGCGAAAGTCACAACGGGGAACACACCGGCAAATACCGTGACTAACGGGGTGACTCTGATAGTCAAAGGCACAATAGTGAATGGAAAACAGGTTTGCGAGCCGGAGGAACAGGGAGAGGAGGGGCCTGGCACCAATCAGGATGTGACAGATTTATGACCGGCGCGAGTTACGACCACCCGTACTTACGACCACAACCGCCAGACCTTTTTTTTTTATTCTACGGCTGCCACCGCTACAGCCAGCAACGTGTTTGCGATGCATTTGATAGAATAAAAGACTCGAGATTGTCCTTTAGATCTGTCACGTTCCGAACGAGAAAGAGAGCAGCCGACTCGTCGGAGCAAAATTGAATGTCTGGATCCCCAAGTAAGCGACAGAGGTAGAGGTCCGTTCAGGATGATTTATTAAGAGAAACACAAAGAGCTGGTCCCAAAAAGAGGATCAGGGGAATGATAAAAAATAAAGAATACCAAAAACGACGAGGCGGGGGGGGTGTGTGTGAAACCCAACAATGGCGAAAAGCAACTCGCACACGCTGGTGCAGAAACGGAACAATCCCAAAAGGATTACGGAATGTGGAGGGGTCGGGGGGCTCTGAACGAGCCCCTAAAATATAGAAAGTCCAGCAAAAAAAGTGGGGAAGGGGGGGTGTCCACTGACGCCTCGGTGTCGACGCTCGAACGGGTGGGATCGCCGTGACGCAAACGCCGCGCCGGGCTTACGGTTGGCACCGCCACCTCTTTGAGACAGGTGACCTCTTCTGGCTTCTCCGTTAGCAGGGAGAGTGATTTTTGGACAGCTCGCATGCGTGGGAAGCCGTGTGTATTTGGGTCAGCAGAAAGCGGTGCGCCGACACAGTAATAAAGATCGATAATACGAAATATAGAATTATTAAAATGACACTAAAAGTTATAAGATTTATAAATGAACTGTCAACATTTTGGTATATAATAGTATTCCGTTTTCTCGGAACGGAACCCGGTCGTAACTCGGATGCTACCTGTATATCTATTGTTTTAGCGCTGCGTACAGACGTATTGATAAAAACATAATGTGCGCATGCACGGTGAACTGTCTGCATTTCATAATAATAATACATTTCATTTTCAAGCGCCTTTCAAGACTTTAAGGCTGTGGGGTGACCTTGAGAGATTTGAAAGTCGCTTATAAATGAAATGTATTATTTATTATTATTATTATTATTATTATTATTATTATTATTATTGTTGTTATTAAGACTTGGAATGGGTGCAGACAGATTAGTGGGGGTGGGGGGGTCCTATGAGTGAACGACTTTTTTTAAAGTATGGTAAGCTTGTCAGGAAAGGTTGGGGGCGAAAAGACCGAGAGGATGTATCGAGACAGGAATGAATAAGAGGGTTGGAAAAATTGCTGAGGTGCCTGAATGGAGGATTGCAAGAGGACAACCATGGAGGCGGGGGAGGATTGAGTTGGATTGAAGCTAGAGAAGAAGAGATCTGAGGAAGATGTGGGGGAGGGCGGGGTTCTTCATTCAGTTGCTTTCTGAGGTGAATACTTGCAAGTAATTGGTTCCTGATGTCAACCTGAGCTTAGATGTGCAAAGAAAAGGCCACTGTGTAACATGCTAATGCCCTCACCCGCCACCCCCTACCATGATCAATTTGACACTTACATGAGCATTTTAGCCGATAGCTAGACAATACACTAAAACAGTGGTTCTTAAACTGGGTTCGATCGAACCCTAAGGGTTTGGTGAGTCAGTCTCAGGTGTTCGGTGGATCCTCTGCCGCAGAGGTCCACCCCTCAGTCTAGTCTGTAGTTAGAGGGCAGTCATTGAAAGAAGGGTTCAGTGAATGAGCATATGAAACTGGCGGGGTTCGGTGCCTCCAACAAGATTGAGAACCACTGCACTAAATGCAATAACACTCCAGAAGAAAAACAACAATGGAAACCTACTCAAAAATTTGATGTTCCACCTCAGATTGGCTATTCGTGAATCAAAATGACTCACTCAGAACCAATGGAGCGTCTTTTAAAAACATCTCATTTCATGGTGATTGCAAATTGCTCATATGTTCCTCCAAAATAAAATAAAAATAAAATGCACCCGCGACATGTGACGATAACTCGTATCAGGCTGATTGCGCAACAGGGCTATGTTTACCGACAGAAATCCATTCGAGAAGAGGAACGCTATGGCAAAAGGCAGCGACAGAGGGCTTTTTATGATCTGTCACTAGCTGAGATGAAGGAAGTCATTGTGGCTCTCTGTCAGTTCCAGTTTATCCCCCTCCCCTCCTATTCAGCCAGGAAGAGCAAAGCAGAGTATGACACCGCCAACCTCTCATTTTTTACTCCGTAAATGGCAGCCGCTGTTTATTCAGGGGAAACAAAATAACATTTTATTTTACCTTTTGTGGTTGCAGTCTGCTTTCATTAGGGGTAATTCATGCAGTGACCAACCACATCCAACAGATGGAGTTCTGCTGAAAAAAAAGCTTCTATTGACCAGTAACATGTTTGTTTGTTTTAGTCTGATAAAGACTCCATGGCTCTGGTACACTTTAGCCCCCTCAGCATCACCCCCCCCCCCTCCTCATGTTACGGCTCCATTGGTGCCATAAAACCTTTTTGCCTGTCACGTGCTCACTAACTACTTTTCCTCCCTCATCTGGTTCAGCCTTGCCTCATACCTCTGTGACAGGCAGGCTGACCGACTCTGCTTCGAGCTAGAAGTAGGTTAAAACTGCATTTCAAACCAGGATTAAGGGAATCCAGACCCTGTGATATACCTAGATACATTCCCAAAAAACAAATTGATTTTAAAAAATCTGCTTGTGTATCGACTGGGTTTTTAAAAGGTAAAGGGTAAACATGTTCTTATAAACTCCAGATGAAACTGTTCTGCGATTAGTCATAACAATCAATACAGAAGCAACAAAGTTTATAGATTCAAATCGTAATAGTAGCACTGATTTAGGGTCAACACTGAGTGTCCTGACCTCCCGTTCCAGCAATAACACGACATTGTTTTCTGCACACCAAGTCAATGTTACCATATTTGAGCCTTGAAGACTCCACATAACCGCGTGTTTCTACTCATTTCAATCTACCTGTTGAACGGGATGTTTATGTCTTAGAAATGAAAATGGAATGTTCACGTGGACTATTTCCATGCTTGAGAAAGGTCCTAGGTCAATGATCCTGGGCAGAAAATGTTTTTGGAAATGTTATGCAAAGTTGAAATTACTTTGTTCTTTATGCATTCACATTGCAACATATATATTACATAAAAACATATTGGCAGAAATTACAGGTCTTAGTCAGAGCTACTATGTCACCAAAATTACCCAAGCGAGCACACGCAATCGTGTCCAAACACAAATCGTACTTTGTGCCATAACTTTGCAGACAAACTTGAGCTCTTCCTTCCTGCTCACATTTTGACTGTCAGGGTTAGAGCAGTGGTTAGGTTTTCCCCTTCCCTCTTGTTTTCCGACTTTTCAATGTGTAGGCGTCTCCTTTGCTTGCTCATCCAAGCTACAATATATCAACAACACTTCTTCTGTAACACTCTTAATGTTTCAGTCTTGTACTCTGCTTCTCACGTAAACACTCTTCAAAATGCCCTTAAAAGGTATTTGGAGTGTTATATACCAATTATTTACTGGTTTTAAGGAAGATGTATTGATTGGGCCTTTGACCGCAGATGCCGAAACAAATTTGAGTTTCATTCGATCTGCTACGACAAAGTGCAGGAATCCCAATAAAATGTCAAAGAAGTGCTGGTGAGTTGTTTTAGTAAGACACCATGAAGATCTGCAGAAGTCAAGTGTGGCTCTTCCAAAATAACTCTTAGTGGCTTTGAGAATCACGACCATCGTGTCGAGCATCGTGTTGGTTCCATTCGTTCATCTTCTTCTTGGACTCTGGCTGTCGTCTGCGGCTTCTCGGATCTATGGGTAATGCTGGACAGAAAGAAGAAGAAGCTATGATGACAAACACGTCATAAAAAGACAAAATTCAATTGTTTTATTGTGCAAGAGTTCTAAGTTAATAATTCCATAAAATGCGTCCGGAAGTGAAGGACGCCATCAAGATATTTGATCAGACAGGCTAAGCAGAATGCAACTCGGGCGGTTGCTGAGGCAAAAACTCAATGTCCGAAATCCTCAGATAGAAAAAGCACCTCAGTGACAGGGCGCTAGCAATAAATTAGGTCAGCCAAGACCAGCTCTTGGTGTTCAAGGGACTCTGTTGTTTGACCCACTTCTAAAACAAATAGTGGACGTAGGAGACCAATATGGTGGACCACATTTGCAAGAGCGAAACTGTGCCCGTCACAAGGGAATGCAATTCTTAGCCAATCATTTTGTTTCGGTGTCATCTTCAGCTTTCCATGGACACCCAATGGCAGGTATGCTTTGTAGAAGAGATCTGCTAGGATACAATCGACTAGAATATATTATGGCGCCAAATACATCACATCCGTCAGTGTTCCCAGATATTCCTACCCCCAAAAAATAAATAAATCAGTGTGTCTTTACCCGCTGTCTCGACTCCCATTGCTTCCTTCTCTGCTCCGACTCCATCAGATTGTAGAAATCATATTCGGGTCTAAGGATCAGTTCCTTTGGACTGTCCTCTGTGTTGGCGGCCTCGTCCACAACTTTCCGAGCCCTGAGAATCTTTTCGCGGTTCGCCTCACGTTCCAACATCTTAAGGAGGATCGCAAAGTGAATCAAACACGTTCAACAATGTTATGGAAAACTTCTCCTGCTGTCAACTTCTCAAGTTTTTTAACATTTGGTTTTGCTCACCTCTCCCAGGAGCATCTGCTCGTTATTCTGTTGTGTGCTCAGTCCTTTTGAGATTTCCATTAGCGAGATAACACCCAGCTGAGAACCGGTCACGACCATGCCCCCAGCCTCATGCACCTGGAGGCAACACAGACCTTCATCACGCACCTGGAAAAACAAAAAACAAAAAAAATCTTGTTGATTAAATAAGAACAAAATGCCTTCAGAGAAGAACGAGAGAACTCCTCGATACCTTGATACTTAGAGTGGGGTCATTCTGCTTAAACAGGATGTCCCAGATGTCCAACACACCGTCCATTTTCACGGTGAAGAAGAGCGAGGGTCTGACAGGGCTCCAGCAAGCATCGGTTAAGTATGCCGTCTGGTGCCTGCACACGACAAAGACTGGTCATAGACACCCCTCCCCGAATACATCAAATATTGAAACAAATAAAAGGGTGTGAAATGGAACAACGAAAAAGCGCTAAGACACAGGAGAACAAAATGACATTGTACTTAGTCCACATAATGGATGACTCCTTGATGTCCTCTGACCAAATCCGGGCGCCCCAGTCTCCCACAGTGAGGAAATTTTGGGAAGAGTAAGGATTCCTCTGGATTGCATAGATGGGTCCATGGTGGCCATCGTATGTACAAACAATCTTCTCAGCCGGAGTCTCAGCTGCTCTGTTACAGTACACAACAGCCCCTTGTTCCGTCCCCACTAAGAATGTATCTGGCTGAGGGTGCAGAGAAGGCTTTGTGTGAGCTTCACATTTTAGTCAAAATTTCCTTCATTCGATTGAGAGGAGAGAATTAACAGGATGCAAGGTTGCTGGAGGTGTTGTTGTGACAGTATAAATGTATTATCTCACCAAGTTATGGCCAACTCTTCTTTTCACACCATTCAATTTAAAAACAAAATTAAAAGTACAGAAACTAACCATGTTCGCACTGTAATCCAATGAGATGGCTCCTAAAGCGGAGTCGAGGTTTTCCTTCCTACTGAGATCCAGAATCAGTCTTTCTGTGGGTTCACTCAGTTGACGGACGTCCCACCAAAGGATCTGTTTTAGAAGATTGTGTTCACTCAGTTTGGTTGAATGATCCCCCTCAAAAAAAAAAAAAAAAAATGGTAACCTGTCCATCGGTAGAGGCAGAGAAGGCTTCTGTCTCAGCAGCAGATTGCAACCAGATGATCTTAAAAACAGGGTCCATGTGACTCTGCCCCAAAGGAGAAACTGCCGTGGGGTGTTGGCCAACACGAGGGTCCCATAGCACTAAAAGAAAGGATACCTCATTGAGGATAAGCATATCTCACGAGAATCATCAAGTGTGCCCGATTCTTGTGTTTGTTTTTTTTTTTTTTTTTTGGAAAACCAGAACCCACTGATCCGTCCATTGAGGCTCCCACTGACAAGAAAGTTAATGTCCTGAGGGTTGTAAGCCAGACAAACAAGTTGAGAAGTCGGTTTGAGAACACTCTGCGGTTGGCTGGGGCTCTCTGCAACACAGACGCAGTCGTGAGAGAGCGTGTGATTTTTCAAAGCGTCTTGTCTATTTTACCCACCAATGTCCCAGATGTACGAGTCTTTGCTTAAATCTGCTGTGGCTTTCTGCCATTCAAGGCAGGAGTAAGCGGCCGCTAGCATTGAGCCACCATTGGGTTGCCATGAAAGACAGGTGATGTTTCGTTTTACTTGGTTGGGCTCTCTGAATAAATATTTTAGAACATGGAGAGGGAGTCATTACCCGGTTAAAAATCGGCGCTAGGTCCTAGAACGGTACCTGTATTTATTGACGATCTTCACCGAAGGGGCTTCCTGAATTTCATCCAGCACATCCTCATCCTTAAAGTACTCTTGATAAATGTCCACGGCGTTGTTCTGTCCAACACATTGTGCTATAAGCTGAATGACAGAAAATTTTGAAATTTAGTAACTGGCTGTGGGAGCAAACCTCGTTGATAGCAAACGTTTGTGAACTTGCCTCGCCAAGGACCAGGATGCTATTCATGTAAATTTCATCTTTCTCTACTTTTTTCCGAAAACGGATCGTTTGCTCCATCTCGAGTGAGTTGATATCTTTGGGCCAACCCCCTTCTACATGATTTACTCCCTGGACGTCATACTCGATCCTTTCTGTGTTAACCTGGAAGGAAACATGACCTGAAGTGCGCTGACATCTCACCATCAGCCAGTGGGTTTGTTGTTCTGGTTTTGAATCAGATCTTGACCCTTTAGTTTTACGATAACCTCTTGTTTTCATTGCTAAATAGATCTGTTGTGATGACTGGATGTACGAGAATTCCTGTCACCTCATGCTCTGACATTTCCCAGCAGCCTTGCACACCCAAGTCTCTTGTCTCCTTCAGAACAAACTGCAATGCCAATTTTGGATTCGGAGGAAGATCGACGAGCAGTTCCACGTGACGGTCTGAAAAGAGACACTGTCGGCCAAAGTCACTACGCAGCTTCACGTATTCATGAGCAATCTCCATTGCACTGAGGGATGACTCGGAAGAAGGTCAGAAAGGTAGGAATGATTGAATTGAAGGCACAAATATGAGTTAGAATGAAGAAGCAAATCAAACGTCGTCTGCTTGTACGTCACAAAGATTCAAATGTCACGTCAAAGACAGGAATGATGACATGTTGTGATGTCATTTCCTTCAAAGTTATTTTTGAATTTAGTCAAACTAGGGTTTTCGAACGTCTTAGTTCTTGACCAAATTGGTTTTCAATCAAAAATTTCAGGGTTTTTTTGTGTCTCAGTTTACAACCAAAAATAGGTTCTCGACCAAACTAAGCGCACCTGAATGCACCACTCCACTCCCCTCCGCTTCCTTATACAGTGATACCTCGGCTTACGAATTCCGCGGCTAACAAACTTTTTGGCTTTCGAACGTTAAATTCATGAGAATTTAATCTTACGAACTGCATACGGCATACGAACTATTTTTTGGGATACACACGGAGCGCCACAATGAGTGATGTGTCGTTCGCGAACGAGCCCGTTTTTCCTAACAAGGAAATGGCAGCCGACTATTTTTTTGTCCTCTAGTCCCCGCCCCCAGTCTTCGTTAAAGCCGCACGTGATTGGTCAAGAACGCTACAGTGAGGTTTACAGAAACACAGAGTTGCAAATAAAAATTGATGAAAGCCGCATGTGATTGGTCAAGAACGCAGCAGCGAGTTACAGAAATACAGAGCTGCAAATAAAAATAGATAGGCAGACAACAGAGAGAGAGTGAGAAAGTGGACAGAAAACAGTGAAATTTGGACTACTTTCAAATTTATTGATAGTTCAAAGGCAGAGTGTAGACTGTAAATATCCCATCAATCAGGCTTCACAAATAACTAGCACAAGCCATCTGTACACTTTATGCAAAAAGCTATCAACCCAACTAAACAGAACACAATTGATGAGTAACTAGGTAAAATTATGGCAAAGAAAGGCAACTTCAAACGGATATTGTCAAGAGGCAACCTGGAAGTTCGTCATCCATTGATGATTTCAAGGCTAGCCACAGATGGTTCGAGAACTTTAAGCGTCGTACAGGGAATCATAGTGTCATTCGTCATGGTGAGGTAGCCAGTTCTGACAATAAAGCTGCCAAATATTACAAGGAATCATTCCTCATGATGGCCACTCCATTCCATTCAGCCATTAAGGACCATCACAATGGTAAATAAAACGACTTTATTACATAGTGCAGTTTATTTATTTAATTACAATATCATAGCACATTTATTATACATAAAATAAGGTATATTTTGTATAGTGTTAAGGCTGTGAAAATTAGAAAGTAGAAAATTATGTTTTATGGGGACCTGGGAACGGATTATTCTCATTTCAATAGTTTCCTATGGGAAATTAATGTTTGCGATACACACTTTCCGCCTTACACGCTCTGTGTCGGAACCAATTAAGTTTGTAAGCCAAAGTATCACTATACTTGGAGAAACACTCAGATAAAAGCAAACTTGATCCAGAAGAAGAATGACCGACGGGAAGATCAGCGATATTTTGTCACTCACACATGTTCAACCGCTGGAAGTTGACGGGCATTTGAAAAAAACGTCAAATAATGTAAACAACATGTCGAGTTGTTGTGAGACAAATGAGAACAGCACATTTTGGGCTGTTTTGCGGCTTTCACACTTCATTATATGGCAGACTCGGCAGGTTAAACACCTTAGTAAGTGCTCGCAGATGGTGCTGAGTCGGCAGATGTAAATGTGCCTTCGGCAAATACTTTCTCAGAGAACAAATACAAGACCGTTTTCGGGATCAATGGCGGGCACGCAAATGTCGCCGGCATACTCAGACGGGAGGAAATATTTTGAAGATCAAATATAAAAGGTCAATCGGTAAAGAATATCGTCTCTCTTTTGGGTCGTTTTCTTTATTTCTACTTCACTCGAGACCACCTCACGCCCTTCCTGCTTCTCTCATGCCGTTACGGGGAAAAAAAATGTGTTTCCAATTAAGCGCTGGGGGTGAGAACAACTCGCAACTGCTGGGCACTTTTACACCCCTCCCTCCCAATAGCTCATTCAAGTGTATTGTTCATTAAATAAAAAAACAAGTTCCGTTCCATCCACGGTCGTAAGTCGAAATGGTCGTAAGTCGAAATCCATTCAAAATGTTGAATAGAGACTCGGAGGCTAAATGCCTTGCAAACTCCCCCTCTCTGGTGCCATCACACGGTGGATTGCTGTGCGTGAGTGAGATGGTGGCTGGCTGGCCAAAATTACGTGCATGTTGCGGTACCAGGCGTCGAATAATTTTTTTTTTAAATAGTGTCTGGAGGTCATGGTCCTAAGTACAGGTGGTCGTAAGTCGGATGTTAGCTGTACTTTGTTTTATCTTTTGACCCCACCTCCCCCACCCCTCTTAATTTTGCTGCCATAGATTACAAATTATGGAACTATAAACTCATTCACTGCCAGCAAAAAGGTGTCCACTCCACTGCCAGGGTTTTTGTCATTGTCACTCGAATTCCAGGACCCACAGAATATTGAGTTTTAGGATGATATAAACATTCAATTCAAGCTAAAAAACCTTAAACTCTCTTCTTTCATTAGAAAAAAAGAGTTAATTCCTAAATTATGTGTCTGGAGTTATCCAAGCTTTAAATTAACCCATTGACTGCTAGACATGCTGCTAAAACATGTCCACTTCAGTGCCAGGGTTTTTGTTATTGTCACTCGAATTCTAGAACCTACAGAATATTGAGTTTCTGGACTACATAAACATTAAATGCGTGAAACCCGAACAAATTCAAGAGTGGCGCTGTATGTTATATTTTCAAATCCTGAATAAATTTGCATAAAAAAGCATCATGAAACATTTGGAACCATTCTTATAATATAATAATGATAATAATACATTTCATTTATAAGCGCCTTTCAAAACTCTCAAGGACATTTTACAGTCACAGGATATTTTTTTCTGCTGGTGAGCTGCGGCAGCCACACGCGCCGGATATATGACCTGTGGAATATTTAGTTACATTGTTTTTTCTTATTTTTCCCCTCATTTTAAACCAAACAAAATCATTTTAAAATTAACTTGAAAATGTACACTTTGGACCCCCCTCGCCATCATTTTCCCCAATGGGTCCGCGTGCGCTTTTCCGTGACGTTATGTGCAGACGTCAAGGTGCCTTCCTGGCGAAGTGCATGCATGGAGGAGGGAGAATGTGAGAGAGAGGGGGGGGGGGGGGGGGAAGAGAGAGAGACTCAGTGAGAGCGAAGCGCCAGGCACCAGGAGGAGAGCATCTAGCGACTTCATGTGGGAAGGAAAACTGCAACTTTCCGCGGAGGAGAAAAACAAAACAAAAACGAGTGTTGCGTATTCATTTGGACATACAATGCGACTTCCTGGCTTCATGTTGGATTTTGACACCTCGCCTCTTTGACAGGAGTGCAGCCCGAGTGTGAAGGGTTTGCGCGAGGAATTTCAGGATTTCCCCACTCAAACGTTTTGGGTCACTCGGGAAGATCACGAAACCATCTTTCGACTGCTCTCTCTGGGAACATACATTGTAAGTATACCATTCTTCTTCGAGTCATTATACATTCACTAAATTGACAAAACAAGGGAAAAAAAAGTATTTTTTTTCCTGAATGTCAGTGCCTCTGTTTACACACATGGTTATTTTTACATAATCTGCCACGTAGACGTGCTTGAGAAAAAAAATGGTTTCTGGCAATAATTTGTTTGATAATGGCATCAACAGATGCCTCTGTGTTTCCTGGGGCTTTGATAAAAAAGGAAAGGGGCACAAGCAGCGAGAGCGTTTAGATTGCCGCCGACGTTGGGATCTTCACCGTCAAATCAGATAACTGGTCGAAATCACTCAAAAGGGCATTTTGTCCTGTGTTGTAAATTTAACCACCCCCCAAGAAAAATAAACAATTAAATACACAAATAAATACACAAATAAATAAATAAATACACACACACGCACACGCACACACACCGACCTACCGGCCGACCTATCCGACCGACCGACCTACCTACCTACATAAGCACGCACGCACGCATGCATGCACTTGCATGCGCATACATACACACACATGCATACACACACACATAAACACACACGCATACATACACACACATACACACGCATACACACACACATGCACACGCACGCACACACACACACGCACACGCACACGCACACACACACACACACACACATATATACACACATACATACAAACATACACACATACATACACATATACACACATGCATACACATATATGCACATACATACACGTATACACACATACATACACACATTCACACATACATGCGTACACACATACATAAATACACACACAAAGAAATAATGATCATAATAACGATAATACTAAATAAATAAATAAATACTTATATTATTTCTTTAAACCCACTCTTTAGCATCAATCAAGCAGACCCTTTGCAAGACAAAAATATATATTTTTTCTGTGTGTAACTATTTAAATGCTGATTTCCGTAAACAATCCCCAGCAATTTAAAGCAGGATTTTAGCTTTAAGCTAACACACGTTTGCATAGGCATGTCAAAACGGGGTAAAATTCTGTGTTTCTGAGTGTGTGTACGTGTGTGTGTCAAGGCGATGTTTACTTAGTATTTATGATCACAACCCACTGGGGGTCTTTGATGGCAGAGTGTGAAAAGCATTTTACACTTTGGCTCACCAACCTTCCTTTCACTTATAATGTCAACAATGATTTTCTGTCCGCGGCCTGTTTGCCCCCCCATTCTGAATTGTTATTGCACCAAATGAAAAGACCATGCGGATGATTCAGTCTATTTAATTACCCAAAGGTCACCATCATCCTTTTTTTCTGCTTAAACTGTGAAAACAGATAACAGAAATGTGACCTTTGCACTAATTTGACTTTGTTCCAAATATTTCCTGCATACCGTCAGCGATTTGATGCAATTCAGCGTGCTGCTGTTATCACGACAGCCCGAGTGGATACGCACGATATCAGCACA
Organism: Hippocampus bargibanti; assembly: GCF_051943395.1. Classification (NCBI taxonomy): domain Eukaryota; kingdom Metazoa; phylum Chordata; class Actinopteri; order Syngnathiformes; family Syngnathidae; genus Hippocampus; species Hippocampus bargibanti. The sequence continues at coordinate 2,007,871 of NC_142751.1, forward strand.
AATGGAAGAGACTGGCGCTCAAACTACAATGGGAGGTTTGTTGTTGGTTTCCTTGGAAACGAGAAGTCGCCCTGATGTTATTTCCACTCCAAATTCAAGAGTGATCTGTTCAAAGGAAAAGCAAAAGTGATGGGAGCATTTGGTGTGTGTGACTTGCGACCCTGACGGTCAAACAAAAGGCCCTCGCAAAGACTGATTGTTTCTTGTCGAGAGGACTGTTTTATGTTTCCCTGACATGAGCTCCGACATCCGTCGAGCGAAAAAGTGGGTCCTTGAAACATCTGTGTTGTGATTATTCCAAGCCTCCTCCTCCACCTCCTCCTCCTCCTCACATTCCACCCATTCTTCATCTCAAAGCGCAGATTTCTTTTGACATTCAGGCAGGTCGTACACAACTTGCATCTTGGCCCTTTTCTGTTACACAACTTGACAACAAAATCGAGCACCTTTATTTTTACTTTTAGTTTAAAGTCGGTGTTCAAAAGGATTGACCACGCCATATTTTTTTGGGGTACAAAATGGCAGCAATCCTATTTTCCCAACAAAATTACTGGTAGCCTTCAATTATGCTGTATTCCACAATTTCTTAGCGGGTCAATCAGAGTTATCTGGGTGGATACTTCAAATGGGTAAAAAAAACTAGTGCGTAATATAAAACATGTGCATGTGTGTCACATGATGCTATGGTGTTCCTGAAAAAAGTTACTGTTTAGCACACAGGTGTCTAAGTCAAGGCCCGAGGGCCAAATGTGGCCCGCCACATCATTTTATTCAGCCCCCAAAGTAAATCAGGCAGGTCAAGTACAGCAAGGGCTGAAGAATGAATGACTCTCAGTGTCTTTGTGTTGTCATATGATTTGTTATGTAGTTTTTTTTGTGTTCTCTTGACTTCAAGTGGCTGCCTTTCCAGCAGCTCCTGTATTTTGTTTTTCTACTTCTTTCTTTCCTTTCCTCTTCCTTTCATAACTTTACTTCTGTGAAATGTCAATTTCTCCACTGCGAGACGAATAAAGGTACATCCAATCCATCTCGCCTGAGTAGGCAGCCCTCAGTAATTTGAAATTTTGGTTTGGAATTTCGAGTTCGAATTGCTTTTGCGGGACGAATAAAATGATGTGGCGGGCCAGATTTGGCCACCGGACCTTGACTTTGACTCCTGTGGTCTAAAGTTTTTTATTCTGCATTGAATGGTTATGTAGTCCAAAAAGTCAACATTCTGTAGGTTCTCAAATTCGAATGACAATGATAAAAACCCAGTCAGTGGATTAATTTGTTGTGCGTTCTATATTTCATATATGGAGGAGGTGAAACATTGTAATGGACTCCCCAAATAATGTCTATAAGAAACCTCAACTACAATGAACCCCTGGTTCAGCAAATAGTGATTGGAAGCAGACCAAGAAAGCACTCTAGTGGCTTCAACCTCTGTCCCTTTAGTGGACCGGCGAAAGCGCTTGAGAATCACTTGATGTAAAGTGCTAAAAGAAAAAAAAAAACAAATCCTATACTTGCGCTTGTTGAAGAGATGCGACGAACCCCCTTAACCGTTTTAGCGAAGCACTTTGTGATGCGCTTGCTTGCCCCCCGTCTGAACTTCGACACGAAAAACCCACGTTGACTGACAGACAGGCTGAGATGAGCTCATTGGACTGGCAAGCCAGGAACATTCCATGAGCAGTTCCTCACAAGAAGACCCCGCTTTGTCCTCTATTCGCAGATCATTTTGTAAAGTTAGTCCCAAAGGCGTCAAAGCTGACTAATACCAGTGTCTGAAACTCATGAAAAAAACTTACCGGACACGCCGTAAAGTTGCCTGCCCCATTTTTTACAAATTGAAACACAATAAGATGACTAATTGCAAAAAAAAAAAAATTTTTTTTTTTTTTTAATTAAAGATGTATCTACCACAAATGCTCCCTTGCTGAATTTATCGTAAATATCCCTTGCTGATGATTTTGCTCTAGTTGTCGTTTTTCCATACACTGTTCTTCATGTTGCACAATGCAATGTTTGCGTTTTGTGTCATCTGCTACCACCCACGTGAACTCCTCTTTCCACAATGCTTTAAATGTACCGTGCGTCTACTTTGGAAAATGATATGCAAATGCACGACCTTATATAACGCTCGGGAAAGTCCATGCCGAATATGCAAATTGCCAAATGAACCGAAATTCAGAAAATTTCCAAACCAAATGAAGATTTTGAAATCGGAATACTTTATTCCGATTTTGAAATCTTCTTTCAAACGTTTGATAAAGCAAACGTTTGCTTTAAAAATAAAACATTTCGGGTTTTTTCTTGAAGAAGTTGTCGACCACCCGGGCGGAGACATTTTGTAAGTTGTACGACCGACGTAAAAGTTGCACGCCCCGGGCGTCCGGGCAGACATTGTTTCAGACACTGCTAATACACTGGAGTTAATCTTGTTAAAATGGCGAGAAATGCTGAGTCGTCACAATGCGGCCATTTAAAATGGAAACAATGCAGATTGCTTCGGCCATTTGTTAGTCTAACTGGCAATTCTGTATCAGGGGAGGACACTCGCGATTCTATCTTTCTACTGGGAGGTTTTTCTTTTTTAGTACAATGACAACCTCCATATTTCATCTGGGTTCTGCACAGCGTCTTGCTTTCACTTATTTTTGCTTCGCAATTGGAATGCTTGTGTGGAGTATTTGGAAACTCGTCTGGTGGAATTGCAGACATGATTTGAGGAATGTTTCCTGGCCGTGTGACCCCGCTGCCCGTCTCAGCATCATGGGGGACAGAGCTTTCAGCTGCTCTGCCCCCAAACTGTGGAACTCACTTCCTCCCAACATTCGTAACATCGATTCTACCTTCAAATCCCATCTCAAAACCCACATATTTAAAATTGCATTTTCTGTGTAGCTCTATCTTGTTTCTATTTATAATTGTATTTCATTTATTGTATTCTAGTTATAATTGTATTTTATTTATTATTGTATCTATGCTTGTCTGTGACTGTAAAGTGGTCTTGAGAGCTTTGGAAGGCGCTTAAAATAAAATGTATTATTATTATTATTATTATTATTATTATTATTATTATTATTATTATTATTACAGTAAAGTCTCGTTATATCGATATCGGATATATCGATAGTCCCGGTTATATCGATACTATTTCTATGCACGCACGGAGAAAATTACATGCAAACAGGGTCGGATATATCGATAGTCCCGGTTATATCGGTATTTTTTCGGACTCCCTTGAATATCGATATAACGAGACTTTACTGTATTTGAATTTCTTTCAATGTTGTCTGAATTGGAATTTGAGCACCCCCCCTTGCAAAGTCCGGTTTCGATGGCGGTGTTGTACTGAACTGATATTGGCATATTATTCTTTGCTTGTTAGGATTTCAATGATGGACATTGTGAAATGACTCCAAAATGGAGTCTCATGGCATATTATCTTGAACAAGGGTCGGCAACCTGCAGCTCCGGAGCCTCATGTGGCTGTTTGATGGTTAAGTTGCGGCTCTGCGTGGCACGGGAAAATACATTTTGTGACATTTCAGAGATGACATTCACCGATGGAGAATATATGAAAAATTTTATAAGCATCACTTTACAAGCGTGAGATCGTCAGGCAAGTAGAAAAAGCCTTATATGACCGAAATGGTTCACTGAGTGTAAAAGGTTGCCGACCCCTAATCTCAACGTTTCGGCCACGTCGGCCCAAAAGTAGTTCAATTTGAAAAAATCATTGTTGTGTTTAAATTTATATGAAATTGAATGAAGCCATGTTTGCTTACTTTTGCACGCCAGCTTTGTGTTGTATTATCAGGGGAATTTTTGCAAACAATGAAAAATGCCCCCCCCCAGCGTCTCACCCTTCATGTGATTCTTTCATGGGCTCGAAACCATCACATTGTGTTGTCAAGGGGGCAACAATGGCAGGGTTGTTGATGTTGGTTCTTTACGTGCACTTTCCCGACATGGGAGAGTGGCACACTGAAAATGTACCGGCAGTATATTGAGAACGATTTAACATTTTCTTGTTATTTTAAAGCCCTGTGGAATCAATCCAGAGGAGATCAGAAGGAATCCTCTTGAGCACTTTAAAACTGGTAGGTCTGAATGAAAACATCTTGTCCCAACAAGTGACTTTAAAAGAGGATGTGAAGTCCAGTCCACACAAAATTTGCTGAACACGCAAGTTATGGTCCAAATGTCTTCAACAAAAGCTTGGATTTATATTTTTATACCTTTCTGTTATGTCACAGCGATTGTTAATAGTAACTCGGCCTGAAAACTTACAGTATGTTAGCAGGTTAATCACAGAATACAAAATGAAAGGCTTGGTCATTGGTTTCTCCAAACCACCAGATTGCAGATGTCACTATCGGCTTTTCCAACATCTCATCTTTGAAAGAAAAATCAAAAGTGAAGCTAAATTAAAGGGTGTATAGAATTATATGTGTGACCATTGAGAGATTAGACGACACCACTAGTGGCTCTGGACCAACCAGAAGCAAAGGTTTCACAAAATAACTTGACAAGTTTCCTGTTGTGATTGTTCCTTGACGTCTTCATGTAAAGCAGACCCGTGCATTTTTACAGTTCCTTTCCTAACTTTCTTCAGGAGACCCCGTATATCTTGTCGTTCCTTTTGACGTTTGGCTATCTCCTCTTTTATGTTTACAGCTGCTGTTTGCTTCGACTCGCTCAGGCAGTTGTGTGGATGAAGAAAGCAAGGCCATTATTGGTCCCACCCTAGCGTAGCCTGCCCTCATACTTTTTGGATTGGATTGGATTTGCCTTTATTAGTCTCGCCGTGGAGAAAGTTACATTTCACAGCAGCAAAATTATGAAAGGAATGAAAGTAGAAAAACAAAAAACATGAGCTGCTGGAAAGGCAGCCACTCTCGCAGCACTGTCTTGAAGTCAAAAGAACAAAAAAATAAATAAATAATACATAACATGACAACACAAAGACACAGAGTCATTCATTCTAAAACACTTTTTTGGCTAACGACCGTGACTCTAACACGTGTTGCAATGACGGAAAATCCATTGTCCTAAAAATCTGCTGTTGGTTTTCTAGCTTCACATGGCATCATGACAATACTCTCTCGACCACGTGTAGCTACGTTTCTCACAGGAGCCGATGAAGAACCCGCATGTCTCTGGTAGTTTGAGGTCATCATACGACGACTCGCTGTGATTCCCGTCACACTCGCAGGCATTCGCTTAATGACTCACCTCCGACTCTCAATCCATCCCTTGTGCAAAGCTCCGCTGTTAATCAGCAGAGTCTATGTGCGAGTGTGAGGGTGTATGTGTGTGGTTTACGCCTTCTCGGTTCGGGACGGAGTCGGAGAATGAAAAGCTTGTATGGACGTACGTACTTACTGTATGTGTGTGTCAGTGTTGTGTGTACTCGGGGGTTGTTAGACGTCCCCGTTTCTTGGCTTTCTCGAGTGGGGTAGTGGGTGAACAATGTGCTCATTGTGTGTAGGGCCCAGTGGGTGGGGGGTGTAGGATGGAAGAGTCGTGAGCCATGGAGGGGGAGAAGGAGGAAACAAGGAGAAAGTTAAGTACAAGGTTGATCGACATGCGGTGCGTCATGGTGAGGTTAATGGTATAAAGAGTACATGGTGGCATGTTGGGGGGCTTGGAGGGTCTGTTTGGAAGATAGATAGATAGATAGAAATGAAGCTTGATTTAAAGTACCCCATTTTTATGGACCAACACATTTAAAAATGCCTGGAGTGTAACATCTGTGCCAGGTCACAAAGTTGCAAATGTCCCTGTTAAGGAAAACTGCTAGGGTTGATCCCCTAATTGAGTTTCAAACCCTTGATCATGAGATTAGATTCGGTCTTTGAATCGTCTTGAATCTGTTTTCTGGAATCTGTTTAGGTACTTTCCTAAACCACCAATTTCTTGTTCTCTGGTCATGATCACGTTCTTCCTTCTTTGTGTCTGGTGTCCATCAAAACAAAAAAAAAAAAAAAGGAACCTAAGGTCTTGTGAGAAATGCACAGGTCTCGTGTGACGTTGTCCGGCGTGGCCTTTTGAACTCTGGACTCTTGATGAGAAGGTTTCTTCAGCCGTCATCTGTACAAAAGTGAAGGTTTCGGACTCTTGTGAGATACAGAAACGATTTGAGTCCCATTTGGAACCATACAAACTACCACGTTTGACTTTCAACATCCACAATTTCAGATTTTGGACGCGCATGCTTAGAAAGTGACCTCATGCATTTTCTTGGTGGCCCCCTCCCTCCCCTCTAACCCTCCTACAGACACATTTTACTCCGTCCTTGGCCACGCAGGACCTTATCACACATTACTAACAAGCATGCAACGAGTGTGTCGACACACACTTGGGCACAGTGAGCAGTTTGTACTCTTGTCTTTAACTCTTTGGGGTCAGACTCACATGTGCTTTTTTCCTTCACGTTCTTCTCCGGTTGACTCACGCGAAAACACTTGAACATTCAGTTCCCAGTGATCCCATCTGTTTTTGGAGCCACCCCGCAAGTGTTGCCTTCAAACACACAATAGCACCGTCTGTCAAGTCTGAATCAAAAAGTGAAAAGTGCGCTCAGATGTCACTGCCACTCCCTCTTGCACTGACAACTGGCCTCAGGTCTTTCATCTGCGGCGGTCGACGTCGTAAAAATCTGCTTCGTTATGCATCCGTCAGGCGTGAAGGCTACTGATGTCAATCAGTCTCTCCTTTCAACACTTTTGATGGCCAAGCCAAGGCGCCGTTTTAAGGCAGACGACAGGAAGTTCGGATATTCATGTACGGTTCCATAAAGTATCAGGAATATCGATCAAGATGGCTTTACTATCATGTTCAAGACTTTTTTTCACAGTTTCTGATCAATCTGTAGCATTGTTTGTATTTAACTGTAGGCCTATTATAGTAGTTCCCAAGAAAAACAGCATTTTCAATGTGTTTTCAATATTAACTTACCGTAATTTCCAGACTATAGAGCGCACCTGATTATAAGCCTCACATTTTTAGAGCCTCAAATTTTTAGAGGAAAACCAATTTTGTACATACACAAGCCGCACCTGTATATAAGCCGCACGTGCCCACATTAAAACATGTAAACATATTTACAAAGAAAGACGGTACACAGACAGAGTTTTAATGCCTGTGACGCGGCAGTAAAACCGTAGCAACATGACGGTAGCAACACAGTAGCAACACAGAATAACAGGTCTGGTAAAAGAACATAAAAAAATGGTAAAAAAATGCCCTAAGCCGTCTTCATCTTCCTCCTTTGAACTGAAGCCATCAAAGTCATCGTCCTCAGTGTCGGAATGAAAGTGTAGTATAGACATCGTCACAAACTCCCTCAGCCTCTCTCTCGCTGTCAATTCAGAATTTTCTTTTCGGTTGTTTTTGCTTTCCGTCTGGTCTGCACAGTCGAAACACCTCGGCCATCTGCTCTCTGTGTCTTCACCCAGTCTTCTAGAAGGTTTTCCAGTTTGGGCCACCTGCTTTTTGATTGGATTTGATTGGATTTGCCTTCATTAGTCTCACAGTGGAGACATTTATTTCACAGCAGCAAGGTGATGAAAGGAATGAAAGTAAAAAAAACAAAATGCACAAGCTGCTGGAAAGGCAGCCACTCTCGCGGCACCGTCTTGAAGTCAAAAGAACAAAAAAATAAATAACAAATAATATGACAACACAAAGACAATATTACAACACAAAAACACAGAGAGTCGTTCAATCATAAGCACTTTCTGTACCCTCTTTGTTATATGAAGCAGTTCTAGATGAAAGAGGAGAGGATCAAAGCGTCTTTCCACCAGTGGATCAGGGACATCATGGTGGAATGTGCACATCGCCTACAACAGTGTTTTTAACCTTTTTTGAACCAGGGCACGTTTTTTTTACATTAGAATTTTTTTGCGGCACACCACGAACCATCTCGCAGGAAGGAGGCAATCAGTGACGTGTTGCCATACGGACGAATATTAAATTACCCTCCCAGTCTTTTCAGCACGGACACAGGACATAATATAAGAGGATAGTTTCTCACGGCACACTCGGAAGTGTTGATGTGTTGAAAATCACTGGAGTACAAGCTAAATGTTGAAAACAGACACGCAGCTGTACCATCCATTGACGAAAAGAGATTGTCTCACATCTCCTGTCCCACATAAATCCTCTTCAATTCCAAGCCGCAACAGTTCCACGTACGCATCGACGCTCTGCGCTGAGGCTCTTATTACCTCTGACAGCTTTTTTCGTCTTTTTACCTTGCTCCAGTACTTCCCGCTGCAGTTTCCAGTGTCTCACCATCGATTCGTTTATGTTTACGTGTAGCAGCTCTGTTTCCTTCTTTATCGGACAGCTTGATTGCTTTTAGTTTGAAATCTGCATCATATGCCTTTATTTTTGTATTTTCCATGATGAGGGTATGTTCACACTAATTTAATTTATGCACAAGACGAGAATGCAGTCTTCCTTGACTCATATATTCCACCAGTCTTAATCTTACCTTACCTCTACTCAAGCGCCACTGGCGGGCGTTACAAAAATTACATACATTGGCCCCATCACTTAAATAGCCGTAGGGTTGAAAGTTTGGGAAAAAAGTACTGGCTTATAGTCCGGAATTTACGGCACATTATTTTGTTACATAACATCATGGGATGTGTCATATAGATAGCCCCTATTGTCGCAATTTGTTCATGTTCAGGAAAAAAAATCTGTTCCAACAGGCATTGTGGTTTTTGCTGAGTGAATAAAATACAATTTCACATCGATCCCATACAGACTCCCAAACAGAGCTCCCTCGTTTTTGCCTAACTGGCAAATTAGGCACATAAAAAAGCATGGATAAAGTTTATTTAATTGATGAGAAATCCTCCATTATTATTGGTGGACTGCCATGCCTAACACGCACCCGTTTTGGCCGAGGAAATCTTGGGATATGGTTTGCTGCCAACATTCCCAGCCAGTATATCGGTCAGTAATCTTTGTCTTTGGCATGAATTATTCCGAATAGAGCTACAATTGAACATTATTGTGCCTTGTGGGCAAGGAAATACATTTAGGAATTATGTTATGGAGTTGATATACCCATTAAAAATATGCAGATTGCAGGTAGAAACATTTAAGGACCTTCTTTGAATATGCGACAAACTGTACTGTACTGTATGGGGTCCGTCCATGTTTTTCAACATGGCCTCATTAGTCTGCCTTTTAATGAGTACAGTATTTACAAAATTGTGTTCGAGGAGGGGAGGGGCTGTCTAGTTTGTTTACAGATGAGTGGAGTTTAAAAGAGGGAGGACCCCCCCCACAAAAAAAAAAAACTATAAGAACATTATACCCTCCAACCCTCCATTTTCTAATCTGCTTATCCTTACTACGGTCGTACTGTTGGTGGGGTGTGGGGGCTGTTGTGAGTGTGATCTGGAGTGGTCTAGAGTAGAAAGTGGTCTCCATTCATGTCGCAGGTATGGAGCTGCTTTGATTGGCCATGATTGAAGCCAGCTGTGTTCACCCCACAGCAGCGCAGTCCTTAGATCCGCCACGCGATGTTTACGCCGTTCATAAAATTGGAGCCCTTTGGGAATCCGTATGGCTTTGTTTTATTCCATATGCACCCATACGTGCACGCCTATGTGCAAAATATCTTCCTCTGGTGTTTGTGTTTGTATGTTCCGTGTGTGGGTTCACTCACCGTCCTGCTGCTGTTCCTTTCTTTACTTTCATAGTTTCAGAGTTTTTTTTCCAAACAGGAAGGCTCATTAAACTGTACCAGATGGAGTAAAAAGTGGAGTTCCGTCTCATATCACACTTGCGTTTATTCAAATGTAGACTACATAGCTCGTAAACAAGCCATGCTGCTTCTGTAACCTCCTACTTTGTCGGCAATACGAGGTTTTGTCGCTTGTTCTTGAACCAAATCAGTACATGACTGTACCCTACACTAAACTAAGTTGCAATTTACAAATGTATACGGTAGTTGGACTGATACAGTTTCTTGTGGAATGTGAGAAGGGGTTAAACCAAATTGTTAGAATAGTAAGCAAGATTATGAATGAGTATTAGCTGTCCTTGTTTCAGAAATCTCACTTCTGTGTGCCCCCTTGAAGTTTCCCTCCGAGCAATTCTTTGTCTACGTTGTCGCTCTGTCGGATTTCATTCCATGACTCCAATCCTGGACAATCCCAAACTGATCCAAAAAACAGAAATGCTGCATTCAGTGTTAAAATCTGGATTTTCTGGAGATGACAAGATCTCAAAAGTCAAAAGGTGAAACTCTTAAAGTAGTATCAACTGTAGACCAGTGGTTTTTAACCTTGTTAGAGGGTACTGAACCTCTCAGGCGTTAAAAACACCTTACTCGACATGGTCAGTGCCACAATGTTAAGGTATCTTCTACTTTTCAGAAACTGCAAAACCACGATGGATGAGGAACAGTGCTACTACAATGAGACAATCGCCTTCTTCTACAACCGCAGCGGCAAATACCTCGCGACCGACTGGAACACGGTCAGTCGGTTGGTGATGGGCCTGGGCATCACGGTCTGTATCTTCATCATGTTGGCCAACCTACTGGTGATGATCGCCATCTACGTCAACCGGCGATTCCATTTCCCCATCTACTACTTGATGGCCAACTTGGCAGCTGCAGACTTCTTCGCTGGACTGGCCTACTTCTACTTGATGTTCAACACGGGACCAAACACGAGGCGTTTGACTGTTTCGACGTGGCTTCTCCGGCAAGGCTTGATTGACACTAGCCTGACAGCCTCTGTGGCAAACCTCCTTGCGATTGCCATTGAGCGCCACATCACAGTCTTCCGAATGCAGCTGCACACGCGCATGAGCAACCGGCGCGTGGTGGTTGTCATCGTCATCATCTGGACCATGTCCATCGTCATGGGAGCCATTCCGAGCGTGGGCTGGAATTGTATCTGCAGCATCAAATCCTGCTCCAACATGGCGCCACTTTATAGCAATTCCTACCTGGTCTTTTGGGCTGTCTTTAATCTGGTGACCTTTGTTGTCATGGTGACATTGTACGCCCATATCTTTGTCTACGTACGCCAAAGGACCATGAGGATGTCACGTCACAGCTCCGGACCCCGACGGAACAAAGACACAATGATGTCACTACTGAAAACCGTGGCGATTGTGTTGGGTAAGCATCCTCTTTCTGATCGTTGTGGGGTGTCAGTATTTTTTTTGCTACGGTTTCCTCTCGGGAGCTGTTAAGCAATGTGTTTGCTAGTTACGGAATGTACTGAATGCGATTTTTAACCTTGACATTATCAATCCACCAAAACATATGATAACATTTGGGTATATAAAACAGGCCCTATATTCAATCTCTGTTATTTACGGCTGCATTTTCAGGCTTTGGCTTTTGAAATTGCCCAAGACTATGACGAGGCCTAGTTTGTCTTCCAGCTGAGCAGAGTGTGAAGTCTGGCAGTTTTATGTCACGGCATTCCAGAGAGATATCTTTACCGCTTTGCAGGGGTTCCGGAATCTTCCGATTGTGCAATTGTTTATTTAGAAACTAAGTCTTCCAGTTATTCTTGCCTCGAGAGCTCTCACGCAAACCCATCAAGCTGAAGTGAAAACCCGAATTTGTGTGAATTGTGGACAAAGCGCTTGTTGACACATGACAAAACATACCAGAGGATTCTTTGTTCTCTAAACAAGTTGTGAGAGATGTAAAATTTTTGGTTTACCATCAATAAGAAGTCAAACTATCCATATGCTCAGATTTGTCTTGGCTATTCACCAAAATACCCAATGAATATTCAACTTTCAATAAACATCGAAAGAAAATTGACAGAATACAGAATGTTATTTTGACTTCAAGACGGCGCCGCGAGAGTGGCTGCCTTTCCAGCAGCTCATGTATTTTATTTTTCTACTTTCATTCCTTTCATCACTTTGCTGCTGTGAAATGTAAATTTCTCCACTGTGAGACTAATAAAGGCATATCCAATATCCAATCCAATTGACCCACCAAACATTTGTCAGCTATGACGTGAATGCTCTTCATTCCAAGGATTTTTCCCTTTGTTACAAAACATTTAATCTAATCCATTTGACCCTTTGGTTGACTTCATGATAGCCTAGCCGAAGTGGAACTACAATGTTCCAAAGTCTCTCAGTCTTCAGAAGTGAGCTCAGGGTTTTGCAGGTGTTTGTTTTTTTGGCCAAGAAAGGTCTAGAAATGCTTGACAGTCTACCCCGCTGAGATGTCTTGTCATGCTTCTTCCATCTGTTTGCCAGATGATGGCTGTTTTCCCCGCCAACCTCCACGCTTATTCCTTTTGGGATGCTGTAAAGCAAACCATGACGGGTTTCTTTCTCTGAAGCAATGAAAGAACGGGAACGTATGAGGTCAAAGTTGATTTGGGCACTTAAATAAATCTATAAGCGTAGAGAAAGCGTCGCTTTTCTCTTTCACCACTTTTTTTTTTTTGGGGGGGGGCTTTATATGGAACTGTGGGACAACGGATCTGCTTCTTTCACATCAGCTCTAATGCAGCTGTAATATTGTTCCGGTGGTGGGAACACAAAACCACTTGATTAGTTTAACCACAGACAGATGGATGGATCCTTTATCCAGATAAACTGATACATGGATACAAAATGAAGGCACGAGAACTGATTTTTTACAACATTTTGCAAAGAAAACATTTTATTCGAGACAACTGTGTATAAAATTAGCCAAATTCACATTGTCTTAAACTGTAAATGGCGTATGTTTGTGTAGGTTCTCAGTCATACCGGACAGGTCGAACAGACACACTTCAGATTTCGTTGGTTACCACGTCGGCTTGTTCATGTGACTGAGGTGTTACCAGAGCAAATGAGGCAATCAGCGCCAGGGGTAGAACATTAGAAGTAATCAGATTGGCTTCAGGGAGTGGTCTACTGCTCCCCCAACCTTAGAGCAGGCAACTCTCAGAGCAGAGGTCGGGTCCTTCTGTCCATTAGGGATATACAGGGAACATCCGACTTACGACCGAGTTCCGTTCCGACCAAACGGTCGTAAGTCAAAATGGTCGTAAGTCGAAACCCATTCAAAATGTTGAATAGAGACTCGGAGGCTAAATGATTCGCACACTCCCCCCCTCTGGTGCCATCACACGGTCGATTACTGTGCGAGAGTGAGATGCTGGCTGGCTGGCCAAAATTGTCATACACGTTGCCGGCCTGCTAGCGCGTTTCGGTGCCAGGTGTATAATTAAAATCTTAAAAATAGGGTTTGGAGGTTGTGGTCGTAAGTACGAGTAGTTGTAAATCGAGCTGATCATAAGTCGGATGTTACCTGTATATAGGGCTAGACTTACCAGCACAACTGTAGTTCGCTGATGAAGCTCTTCGGATGAGGAGCGAAACGTCCGACACCTTCAAAGAAGTACAGATGACGGCTGAAGAAACCTTTTCCTTACACTCAAATAGGACATCCTTGCTCTAAGTGCATTCAAGTGCTGGTCTTATTGCAACTACAAAGGTGAGGAGAAAAAGTTGGAAAGACAGCAGAACAGATGATTCCATTCTCGTTTCTTGTTTCTGAGTCAACAACAAAATCTTCAACCATGTGTGTGGAGTGTGCGTCAGGTGTTGCATGATGTGACCATCTGTGGCATCCACATTGAGTAGATTGCACAAGTGTATGAACACAAGTGGCATGACTCTTGGAGATCTTTTGAAGTGTGTCCACGTTCTTAACGAATGCAAAACCAATCTTAAATGGGGGGAAAAGCCAAACTGTGCCACCTACTATCCGAGTGGAAAATTCTTTGGTATATAGCACATGCAACCTTGTCACTAGTTGGCCGAATCTTCTGTTGCAAAGGATTTCTCTTCACATTGTGGCTTTTTCTAATCAGGCACAATAGTGTCCTTATAGTTTGTGTTTAGACTTGGAAGCATTCCCAAGTGCTAATTTTCAAAACGCTCTGTAATCTCCTTTAAAATGGACCATTACCGGTTTCCCCTAAGATTATCTCCCTCCCACATTTTTACATGGTCTTTTTTTCGGGCTAAAAACACCTTACTTACGTATACATGGTGGGGTTTTTTTGGCTAAAGTCGCCTTACTATACATGGTCTTTTTGGGCTAAAAAAAAACTTATTATACAAGGGTCGGTTTATTGGGGGTACAAACGCCTTACTATAGATGGTCTTTTTTTTGGGCTAAAAACGCCTTACTATGCATGGTGGGGTTTTTTTTGTCTAAAAACGGCTTACTATCTGTGTTTTTTTTTTTTTTTTTTGCTAAAAACGCCCTACTATACATGGTCGTTTTTTGGGCCTAACAACGGCTTACTATATAGATGGTCTTTTTTTTTTTTCGGGCTAAAAACGCCTTAGTATAGATGGTCGTTTTTTTCAACTAAAAATTATACATGGTCTTTTTTTAAGTTAAAAACGCCTTACTATACATGGTCGATTTTTTTCGCGCTAAAAACACCTTCCTATAATGGTCATTTTTTGGGGGTAAAAACGCCTATAGTTGGCATCCTACAACAACGTCATGAGGTGCCTCATTCGACACAAGATGCGCTGCATATGACATGACAAATTATACCTTCGAGAAAATTAGCAATTAAGTCAATCAGGGAAAAAAATCGTTGGAGGAAAGCCGTGGTTAGTACTGGTCAGAAAAAAGTAATAGATTATGCAACCTCAGCTTGTGATACAAAAAAAAACATTCAAATGTTTCCACATCTTCGACTCATCAATCCCAGTGATCCGTTTTGGATCTAAGCCATTAATTTGCTAAATGCACCAAAATTCAACAACCCCTTTCCCAATCTGTTGTCATCGCAAAGGTAAACAAGACCTGGACAGTTTCAAAACAGTTTTCCAGACATTTCAAGATTTTCCAGTCATTGCCGAGGAGGTGTGTTTATTTACATTTCTCCACAGACGGCCTGCTCTGCTTTTCCACTTTCTTTCCGCTATACTTGACATTCTATCACACTACCAAAGCAAGTGGGTTAACTTTGGTCTCCCTTCCTTCCATCCACCAAAAAAGCCTTTGGAGCGTTGAGTTGGATTCATGAGGCAGGCGCAATGGCCAATTTTCGCCATTGTCCTTCTGAAGAACATTATCCGTAGTTGTTTGTGGAGTCATGTCCAGTCTTAGAGGAATTTTACAAGCGTTCCTGTACAACAAAACAGGGGAAAAGCAATGAAAGGTAGCTGAAAGACAATTTGGAATTACAGGTAACATCCGACTTACGACCACCTGTACTTACGACCATGACCTCCAGATCCTATTTTATATTTTTTTATTCTACGCCTGGCACCGCAACACGCTAGCAGGCCGGCAACGTGTACGACAATTTTGGCCAGCCAGCCAGCATCGACTGTGTGATGGCACCAGAGGGGGCAGCAAGAGGGGGCAGCATTGGCCTTTAATCCATGCTAACGCTTTGTTACAGCTTCAGATGTTGTTAAAGCGCTGTATAAATCAATATTTGTGTCTTGGATTGTATTTTGTACGGCCGCCCCCATTTCAAGCTCAGCTCACAATTTCGACTTATGACCGTTTGGATGTTACCTGTATTTCATAAGAATTCATAGACAAAATAGAATTCACATTATTATTGGATATGCCTTTATTAGTCTCACAGTGGAGAAATTTACATTTCACAGCAGCAAAGTGATGAAAGGAATGAAAGTAGAAAAACAAAATACATGAGCTGCTGGAAAGGCAGCCACTCTCGCGGCGCCGTCTTGAAGTCAAAAGAACAAAAAAAGTCTGTTATTATATTATTATATTATTATTATTATATATAGTAAAGTCTCGTTATATCGCTATCGGATATATCGATAGTCCCGGTTATATCGATACTATTTCTATGCACGCACGGAGAAAATTACATGCAAACAGGGTCGGATATATCGATAGTCCCGGTTATATCGATATTTTTTCGGACTCTCTTGAATATCGATATAACGAGACTTTACTGTATATATATATATATATATATATATATATATATATATATATATATATATATATATATATATATATATATATATATATATATATATATATATATATATATATATATATATATATATTATTATTATATGTTATTATATTATAGTGTTAGTCTGTGATTCAGCTATTGCTATATACTAGCTGGCTAGCTTTCTGTCTATTGACTTACGGGTTGAGTGAACGCTGGCGTGTGTGGCTGCCGCTGCTCACCCACAGAAAAACTTCATCCTGTGACTGTAAAGTGACCTTGAGAGTTTGAAAGGCGCTTAGAAATGAAATGTATTATTATTATTATTATTATTATTATTATTATTATTATTATTATTATTATTATTATTATTATTATTATTATTATTATTATTAAACTCATCTCTATCTTGTCTCCTCAGGGGCATTCATCATCTGCTGGACCCCAGGTCTTGTCATCCTTCTCCTTGACGTCTTTTGCGCCAGCTGCAACGTCCTCACCTATGAAAAATTCTTCCTACTTCTGGCCGAGTTTAACTCGGCCATGAACCCCATCATCTACTCGTACCGCGACAAGGAGATGAGTGCCACTTTCCGGCAGATCCTATGCTGCCAGCGACAAGAGAACGTCAACGGGACTGCAGCGGAGGGGTCTGACCGATCGGCGTCGTCCATCAACCACACGGTGCTCAGCGGCGGCATACATCACCATCACAACAATGAACATTCGGTGGTGTAAAGATGACTGAACTCTGTGTTGAGAGAGAAGAGGTCCAAACATGATGGGAAGACACGATCGCGTGTCCAGGGATTGTCGGAAGCGAAATGAACGCTTGAATGGCACCTGACAGGATGAGCACTAATTCTGAAGGATGACAGACCATCACGCATCCTCCATGGATGGCTCTGAATTGCTGTTTGTATTTTCTATTTGTGTCAAATGTGTTGCTATTTGCAACGCTAACACAAACGATCGCGTCTGTGAAATTACCAGAATGCCAGTATAACATATTCAGTTTACTACAACGTTATTTTCCAAGTTAGCTTACCAAGCACAAACGCGCAGAGGCTGAACTGATTGTTTTGATTGACTTCCTTGTTTATTGTTGACCTCGGAATGGACACAGTCTTATTCGCTTACACTCGCCACCACGTTACCATCAGTCAATTCACATCCATCCCTTTGTTACATCCATTAGTCTCAGCGAACCGCTAAGTAGCCTGCTAGCTAATCAAGCGACAGATAATAATAATATGATAATAATACATTTCATTTATCAGCGCCTTTCAAAACTCTCAAGGTCACTTTACAGTCACGGGATAATTTTTTCTGTTGGTGAGCAGCGGCAGCCACATGCGCTAGCGTTCACTCAACCCGGAACTAACTCAGATAGAAAGCTAGCTAGCTAATATATACTAAATAGATAGCTAATAGCCAGCCAGCTAGCTCGCCAGCTAGCTAATATATAGCGAATAGCCAGCTAGCCAGCTAGCTATTTGCTATCTAGCTATCCATCCTGCCAGCCAGCTAGATAGCTTCTTCTTTTCCTTAAATATACAATTGGAAGTAAAAATAAATACATACATAAACACCACTAATCATAAATAAACAAAGAAAATAATCCATTTTATTTCTAAGCGCCTTTCAAAACTCACAACTCAAATAGAAATAAAGCTAGCTATCTAGCTAGCTAATAGCTACAGAGCTAATAGCCACTTACATGAAGGAATGCATCGAGGAATAGGTCTCTTCAGCCTTCATCCGCACCTTCCTGAAGGACGCCCCTCACCAGCCTAACTTTAGTTCGCTGACGAAGCTCTTCGTATTAGGAGCGAAACGACCGACACCCCCAAAAGAAGCACAGATGACGGCTGAAGAAACCCCCTCCTCGATGATTCAGATTCTGAAATGATATTACACATGTAAGAAAGGTCTGTCACCGAGAAGGACTCGTGACGATCATTTTGTCCATCGGGACCAAAAAGGGTTCCATGACATCATCGGAGCTAAAACGCAGCGAAACAATAACATTGAAGATGACTTCATCGATTCGATGACTCACCTTTAAATTGGAACCAGACTCCTTAGAACTAACCTGACCTGACCTACCGTGTGAAAAGATTCATCGCTAATCTTACGCAACCAAAACTCAAATCAAATTTGGGAATTGTTTATTTACGTTCTACGGAATTAAATATGACTTGTTCTCGGATGTGACCAAAGAAAGCGAGCAGTTTACCGCACACTAGCTAAGATCCGATGTGTTGGACCCAACATAATTTTCAAGGTTATCTTCTTCGTTTTGTGATAGCCGAGCGCCTGATATGTGATGCGTGTGCGTCTCGGTGTTTTATTTTTATTTTTTTGTTGAATGAAAAGAGGCCCGAGGTGACATTTGTGCACAAGCCGTAAAAGTGTTGTGACGTCACATCGGCGAGATGAATTTAGTGACTCGGCCTCAAAAAGAGAACCGTGGAGTGGATTCTGTGAAGGTCTTAAAGGACAACCGACACCCCGGACAAGTTGCGTCCATAATTTGTAAAATCACTTCAAATGACTTCTACTGAGCGCATTTTACAAAGATTCCACCGCATATAGCTATATTTTACGTTTTAAGACTCATGCTGAAAATTCATGAAGTCTTGTTTTCGAGTTGATGACGATGCCGGAAGTGACATCACATTTGGTACGCCCCTGACCGAGAAAGTGACACAATGCATTTTGGGTACTTTTTTTCATCTGAAAACACTGTTTTGATTGAAATTAGAAGGAAAAGTACATAAATAACGCTATGGTAAATCATTCTGTGTTGCAGCCAATTGCGGTAATACGCATAAAGAAGGTGTATATTTACACAAATCCCATTACCAACGGACCAGAGCAGTCGAGCACTAGCGGAGGCGAACGAGGAATGTAACCAGAGTTTGAGATTCGGCGCTTGGATCGCGGGAGTTTGATGCGTTTAATCATTTAGTCACACTGCATGCTAACTATGAGCTCACCTGGTGAAAGAGAGCAATCACCATCGGACAAACATTCACTTTCCACCGTGTCATTTTTTTTTTACTCTTTAACACTGTCGGAGCTTTTGCTCTCGTCTCAACATCTGATGTTTGTGTGCTTGTTCGAATTGTGGTTGGTCTCCATTGTGTGTGTGCGTAAAGCCCACCCCTCTGTCTTTTACCACGGATTTTAACCAATCACGGGGCGGCTTTACGGCTCTTATAAGCGGCTTCATCCACTGGCCGAAACGCACCTTGTGCGCCATCTTGTGCATTTTCTGGGTGCTACATCGTCCAGATCTTCACCAGTTTCATCGCTTGCTCGAATTGATACGGAAGGACTTCTTAATCGATTGCAAACATTTATGCTGTCCTCTTCAGAACTATTTGAATCATATTCATAACTGGATGAGTAACAAGAAAGCATCTTCTCCGAATCTGAACTCTCTGAAGCCATTGTTTTGATTCTGGAGCAAGGCAGTTTGTGACCTAAAGTCACGAACAAGGGGACGGGACCCCAGTGTTCGAGCTCATTTGTGGCAGTTTTGGGACACATTAAGTCATTTTTATTGGTGTTTTGCGTTTGACTAAAAATATCAGCCTGCGTGTTTAGGGTATTTTAGATGCTATAAAACGTTTTTCTGATTTCAGTTAGGAAACAAAAAATGGTGTCGGTTGTCCTTTAAGTTTGGAAATCCACAGTATCTGAGATACACCAGAGCGCATGTCCCTACAACCCCCAATCCCCTATGTTTGATTTCCATTTTAATGAAAGCCCTTTATTTGGGGAAAAGGTCATTCTTATGAGATCACAGTCTGGCTTTGAGAAAAACAAGAGCGGCTGAGCAGGGTTCTCCTTTTGACCCGAGATTTAATGTTACACACGAGATTTAATGTTACACACCAGCGTTGTCAAAGTCAAGTAGAAATTGGATGGATGTGTTACTGTATTTTCCGGTGTATAAGGCTGATCCCTAATGAATTGTGTATTCTCAAACTTTGTCCATATATAAGGCGCACCGGACCATAAGGCGCACCTTCAACAAATGAAAAAAGTTTTCCAGATACTATAATATTTAATTATAGCAAAGTTTTCCAAATATAAGGCACACCACATAAGGCGCTACAGTAGAGTCTACAGTTACCCACTACTTCTCCAAAGGGGGGGAGTGGGTTTATTCGGTGGCTGGTGGATTCGATGGCTGCCGACAGTAATAATAATAATAATAATAATCCATTTCATTTCTCTGCGCCTTTCAAAACTCTCAAGGTCACTTTACAGTCACAGGATAAGTTTTTCTGTGGGTGAGCAGCGGCTGCCACGCGTGCCAGCATTCACTCAATCTGGAAGTAACTCGGATAGGAAGCTAGCTAGCTAATAGATAGCTAACAGATAGCTAGCTAGGCCTTCACTCAAACCGGAAGTAACTCAGATAGAAAGCTAGCTAGCTAGCTAATAGATAGATAACAGATAGCTAGCTGGGCCTTAACTCAACCCAGAAGTAACTCTGATAGAAAGCTAGCTAGCTAATAGATAGCTAACAGATAGCTAGCTAGGCTTTCACTCAACCCAGAAGTAACTCTGATTCAAAGCTAGCTAGGTAATAGATAGCTAACAGATTGCTAGCTAGGCCTTCACTCAACCCGGAAGTAACTCAGATAGAAAGCTAGCTAGCTACCTAATAGATAGTTAAGTAACTCTGATAGAAAGCTAGTTGTGAGACCTGTTGTGCCTCAATATGACTTCACATATAAGGCGCAGGGTCATCTTTTGAAGAAAATCAAGAATTTTGGGTGTGCTTTATACACTTGGAAATACGGTAATTTTATCAATTGAAATGACGGTCATGCTTGTGATTCAGTGTTATGCCAGAATTTCTAAAGGTCACCGACAACAACAACAAAATATTTTCAAAAGTTATCCAGACGACCACGTAATTTTCTTTTTCATAAAACTTTTGATCGGGTTAAAAAATCGAATGCAGATGGCACAATCGATCAAATCCACTTTGATTATTTTTTATTTTTTGCTTTTTATAAGATAATTAGTAAAAAAATACCAGCATAATTTTTTAGTTGTTTTTTTCGATCATCGTCTGGGTGTCTGTACACTGTAAAAACAAGAATAGAAAAACACACAAAATAATATCGATGATGAAATCATACTCAACATTTCATTTTATGAACTCTGAACTGGCAGTTACTCCAGCCAGTTACAAGGGCTCTTGTCAAGATAAACAAACATTTACATCCACTTCCAGACTGTCACCGAGTAGCCTGAACACAAGTGTACCACTACACACATCACTGAACCCTTTCATGTACCCTGTACTCCGATACCATGATAATCTGTCTGATGTCATAACCGCTATCCCCCGAATGGAGTTAGCCACCATATGCTCAGGTTAAATTGGAAACTTTTCATGGTTTCAAGCTCAATTGCATTTTCACATACAGTAAAGTCTCGTTATATCGATATTCTCGGGAGTCGGAAAAAATATCGATATATCCGATCCTGCGGCATGTAAATTTTCTCCTTGGGTTCATAGAAATAGTATCGTAATAAGCAGTACTATCGATATAACCGATATCGATATAACGAGACTTTACCGTACTTGTGTATATATATATATATATATATATATATATATATATATATATATATATATATATATATTCAATATAAATATATATATATATATATATATATTTGCATATTTTACAGTAAAGTCTCGTTATATCGATATTCAAGGGAGTCCGAAAAATATCGATATAACGAGACGGGACCGTACTTGTATATATATATATATATACAGTAAAGTCTCGTTATATCGATATCGGATATATCGATAGTCCCGGTTATATCGATACTATTTCTATGCACGTACGGAGAAAATTACATGCAAACAGGGTCGGATATATCGATAGTCCCGGTTATATCGATATTTTTCGGACTCCCTTGAATATCGATATAACGAGACTTTACTGTATATATATATATATATATATATATATATATATATATATATATATATATATATATATATATATATATATATATATATATATATATATATATATATATATATACAGTATACAGTATATATTTTTTTTTTATTCAAATTGAATCACCAAAGGGATTGTGCTTTCGTCATGTACATCTTAACTGCTACACCCTTGTGCAAATGAATTGCACCACCATGTTATTTTGGCATAAAATTGATTGTTTACATTTTTTGCCAACTCAATTGATTCAAATGTACATTTTAGTAAGAAGTGTGTCCTCCTTTGTTTCTTTTATCACCTCAGCGATGCGTTTTGGCATGGAAACGACCAGATTTAGACCGTTGTTTATGAGGGAAGGGTCCATGTACCAGCTCTTAATTATCGCACGAATTAGGGATTTTTTTGTTGTGCGATCTTTCTCATGTAGACAAATATTGATTATTGACCATAAATTCTCAATTGGGTGCATGTCCGGTGAATTGACAGGCCTATCCATCACAATAATATCCTTATGTGCAAATAAATGTGCAAACGCGATGTTGTATCCATCTCGTTGAAGAACTGATTCTTTATAAAACAAAAAAAATCCTTCTTTTTATACCCGAACGATAGGGGATTAGGACATGGTAAACCATTAATTATCCAATCAGAGGCCTGGCAGACAATTAATTAGGGAATGTGGTTGGTATATCAGACAGACTCCACCCCTATCGTGGCAAATATTGTTCTGAACTTTTCACAAGCTTTAGAATGATTTTAAACCAGCAAACAGTCAAGATCACAGGGTGGTGCAATTAATTTGCACAAGGGTGTATATCCTGTTCAAAAGTACTGTAGGAGGTTGTGTGACGTGATCTGTTGTGTCATTAATTTCCCGTAGACATGATTGAAATGATGAACGGGCTTCATTTGTCTGAGGCGCTTTGCAGCTTCTCCTTTGACCAAGTCTCAAAATCGCTTCATTACAACCGTCAATCAATGAATATGAATAATCCAAAATCCAAGTATGCAAAGTTATGCAGTTAAGAAGCACTTTTATGATCAAATATGTTCACATCTTGCTTTCTGTTCACTGAACTACACACTTGGCATTTGTAAAATTGTGGCCATAAATCAGGGGTGTCAAAGTCATTTTTTGCCGCGGGCCATATTGTAGTTAACGGTTTTCACTCGGTTATGAATTCTGGGAAGCCATTATAATGTTTAATCTCCTCCACATGTTGCATATACAATGTACAACCAACTAATGAATAACTAGTTTTCAAATCTGAAGTAAAAAATAATGACTGTTATTGTGGTTTCATGGGACAATTTGAAATGCTGGTTCAGCATCAAGGAATTTCACAAATTTGATTTACAATCAGTTTGGAAATTATTCAGAACGCTTCACTTTTCCTGCATTTTCTTATATTACGGCCCTATTGCAAAAAGGAATTTTGTGGAACTTGTAGCAACCTATTCAAAAAGACTTGAGGCTGTAATTGCTGACAAATGTGCTTCTACGAAGCATTAGGAAAAATGTTCTGAATACTTATTTTATGTTTAATAAACAAATAAAAAACTAAACCATCTTTCATGTTGTCATCATGGGGTATTTTGTGTAGAATTCTGAGGGAAAAAAAATAATGTATTCCTTTTTTAATAGGGCTGTAACAAGAAAATGCGTGAAAAGTGAATCATTTTGAATACTTTCCGAATTGAGTATACTTTCACGAGCCGAATAAAATGATGTGGAGGGCCAGATTTGGCCCTCCACATCATTTTGACTTTGACACCAGTGCCATAAATGATTACACTGTTCCAACATTAATTATCGTATTTTCTGGTGTATAAGGCGCACCGGAGTATAAGGCGCACCCCCAATGATTAGTGTATTTTTTCTAATATAAGGTGCATTGGAGTATAAGGAATGAATTTTCAATGAATGAAAAAAGTTATCCAAAAATAATATCTAAAGATTATAAAAGTTTTCCAAATAATAACCTGCACCTTATTATCAGCTTGCTATTGTCATCTTTTAATGAAAATAAAGGCTTTCGGGTGCATCTTATACACCGGAAAATACAGTACAAACACTTCTCATAGGTCAAAACAAATAACCTACCCGACAGATGTCAAAGTCAAGGCCCGGGGGCCAAATCTGGTCCACTACAGCATATTCGGCCCGCGAAAGCAAATGCAAATTGTGAAAGTCAATAATGCCTGCTAAAGTCGAACCAAAATGTCAAATTGTTCGACGCAAACCACAACAACATTCATTATTTTTTTACTTCAAATTTGAAAACATTAATTTGTTGTGATCTCTGTGTGTAATATGTGGCCTGCAGCAAAAAAAACTTTGGCTTACACCATAACATAAAAAACACACTTTCTAGACACAGTCTTCATCCCTGTAGGTTCTGAAGTTAATGTCAAGAGAGGTTATCGATGGAAACAAAAAAAAATGAGAAAAGAAATTGCTGCCTTGTGTTTTTCATTTTTATTATTTTATTTTATTTTATCTTATTTTGCTCATTAACTCATTCACAATATTATGCCATTCACAAATTTATTCGTGAATTGAAAATATGACGTAGAGCGCCATTCCTGAATTTGTTCAGGTTTTGTTTTTTTCTTGCTTGGGTGCCGATAAAGCGCTGGTCATGGCCTCCTCATGAGGGCCGCTAAGTGTGAATAACACCGTGCAGATAATAATAATACATTTCACTTATAAGCGACTTTCAAAACTTTCAAGGTCACTTTACAGTCACAGGATATGGTTTTCTGTGGGTGAGCAGCAGCAGTCACACGCTGCAGCGTTCACTCAACCCAGAAGTTAATAGATAGAAAGCTAACTAACCAGCTATTATATAGTTAATAGACAGCCAACAGATAGCTACTTAGATAACTAGCCACCTAGATAGCTGTATAGCTAATAGCTAACTAGCTATTGAGTTAGCTAATACACTGAATGTCACTATTAAATACACAGATAAAAAGCTAGCAAGCCAGATAGTAGATAGCTAATAGATAGCCAACAGATTGCTAGCTAGACAGCTAGCCACTTAGATAGCTACATAGCGAATAGATAGCTAGCTAGATAGCTAGTTAGCTAATGCACTGATTAGAGAAATGCATTAGAGAAATAAATAAACAACAACAACAACAACAACAATAATAATAATAATAATAATAATAATAATAATAATAATAATAATAATAATAATAATAATAATAATAATAATAATACATTTCATTTCTAAGTGCTTCTCAAAACTCTCAAGGTCACTTTACAGTCACAGGATAAGCCTTTCTGTGGGTGAGCAGCAGCAGCCACAACTCAACCCAGAAGTTAATGGATAGAAAACTAACAACAACAACAATAATTAGAATAATGTTAATATTAATAACAATACATTTGGTTTGTAAGCACCTTTCAAAACTCTCATGGACATTTTTGGTTGTTTGGACCGGTTTAGTTTATGCGATAGAAGCGTGTGCTAACCAAACTCGGCCATGGTTATTGTTCCATAGAATGGGCGTGTTAGCCTCCAGTTGACTGATATATGCTTGGGTAATTCCCGTGGCAACCCAAATGAGCCAATCACAGACAGCGCAGCCACCTAAACGTGTTCCAGTGGCCGGTCGCTGAGTGAACGGGATGTCATATCTTCCTCACAATGTCAATACAGATACTTTCCGTGGTTCCCAGCATGCTTGCTCAAGTGCCCGGTTGCATGGGGCGGCTGTTATTTTTTTTTTAAGTTAAATGTTTGTATTGGCCGACTCAGCGATTCCACTTGCCAACTAAATCTATTAGAAATGTGAAAATCAAGTTAGGAGAAGTGAAGCTGTCCTCATGCACTTGGTATTGCTGAACTTTTGCGTTTCAAAAGCACCCTATTTGACTTCCTTTGCAACATTGTCCCATTTTTCTAAGGAGGTGAAGACGGTGGCCTATTGTCAAGCGGAAGATTATAAGGGCAAAACAGGAAATGATTTTGATGGACAATTCCTCTAATTGTTTAGCAGTGACAGATGGAGCGATGATAGGAAAGTTGTCCATTTAGTCCATTTAGATCAAGTCTTTGTTTTCAGGAGCATGATCAGCTTTTTTTGCTCATGGCATTATTAATCCTGAGTCAAACTCCACAATTTTCTCTGGCAATTCTGTTGAACGGACAAAGAAAAAAAAAAGTAAAAAAATAAAAATACAGCAATGCAGATCACTGCTGAAAAAGATGCTATGATCCTCTCCTCTTTCACATAGAACTGCTTCATGTCACAAAGAGGGTACAGCAAGTGCTGAAGAATGTGTTATTTAGTATTTTTTGTTCTTTTGACTTCAATATGGCGCCGTCAGAGTGGCTGCCTTTCCAGCAGCTCCTGTATTTTTTTTTCTATTTCTTTTTTTCCTTTTCTCTTCCTTTCATAACTTTGCTGCTGTGAAATGTCAATTTCTCCACTGCCAGAGGAATAAAGGTACATCCAATCCAATTAAGAAAATGGAAATTGAACACAGGCTGATTGACCACTCCAAATTGTCCCTAGGTGTGAGAGTGACTGTTGTATGTCTTTGTGTGCCTTGCGATTGGCTGGCAACCAATTCAGGGTGTCCCCCGCCTCGTGCCCGAAGACAGCTGAGATAGGCTAATAATAATAATGAGATATTATAATTATTATTATTATTATTATTATTGCTACTTTTGAAAAAAAAGTTGCTTGTAAATAATGTACAAAATATTGACGTTGTGAATTCGTATTTTTTTCATAATATAATAATAATAATACATTTCATTTCTAAGCGCCTTTCAAAACTCTCAAGGACACTTTACAGTCACAGGATAAGTTTTTCTGTGGATGAGCAGCGGCAGCCACGCGCGCTAGCGTTCACTCAACCCGGAAGTAACTCCAATAGCTAGCTAGCTAGCTAATAGAGAGATAATAATAATAATAATAATAATAATAATAATAATAATAATAATAATAATAATAATAATAATAATAATAATAATAAAACTCTCAAGGTCACTTTACAGTCATGGCATAAGTTCTTCTGTGTGTGAGCAGTGGCAGCCACACGCGCTAGCGTTCACTCAACCCACTCATAGAAAGCTAACTAGCCAGTTAGGTAGCCTGCCAGATTGCCAGATAGCTAGCCAGATAGCCAGCCAGATAACTTATGGATAGCTCTTGGAGGACGGGGGTGATGTGGTGAGAGGATGATGTTCTGGTGATGATCCGGGCTGAAGATATGGACACCGGGATGGACACAAAGCTGATTGACTGTGAACTCCGTTTTCCCATCCAGCCTTCACATCAACTGGACGCTAGTCAGCAGTGCGGACCCGATCTCCAGCCACTTGATACTTTGCAAGTCTTGAACTTGATACTTGTAATCCAGTCACTAGCTAGCTAGCCAGCTAGCTATACAGCTTCTATTATCCAGACTGATTACCTCTATTGTCCTGACAGACTACAGATTATTACGTTCGTACGACAGACTTCTTAGGCAACGTAGGCTTAGTTATGCTGATGAGGTGATACCAGTGCTAATGGGGCAAACAGGCCAGTCGTAGACCCCATAATAAGTCAGGATAATAGAAGTAATCAGTCAGGACAATAAAAGTAATCAGTGTAGCCTCATCTGCTCCCCCCAACCTGAGAGCAGGGACCTATCATAGCAGAGTCTGGCACTGCCACATCTGGACAGTAGGGATACATATATAGGGTCAAAACTACCAGCAGATTTTTGTTCGCTGACGAAGCCTCTTGGATAAGAAGCGAAACGTCCGACACTACCTTCAAAGAAGTATAGATGACGGCTGAAGAAACCTCATCGATGGACCACTCCTGTACGACTGAGAGCTTACACAGACGTAAATAGCTAATAGATAGCTAGACAGCTAATAGATAGCTAATAGATTCCATTTCCCCCTCCTTGTCGCGTGATGGATGTGACCTGGCCTTGAAGAACATGAAAAGAGGCAATTAAAAAAAAGGGAGCATCAGCTTTCACGTCTGAATTCCTACGTTTTCACTTTTACAGTTGGGAACAAACGGCATAAAAGGATGGATGGTCACCGGCCAAATTCGGAGATACCGAAGTCAAAGTGCAGACGGAAAAGAGAGTTTAGGGGGGGAGTGTAGACAACAGTTTAGATCAGCGAGAAGAGGCCTAAACTACACACGGCCAACTCTATAAACAGTATACTCGGTATATCCGATTTCCTGGCCCCCTCCAACGTCTCCCTCACTGAAATTCGAAACACAGCACCAAGAGGAACCAAAAAAACGGTGTTCTTTTTTAGCACCTAAAATAATTTGCATATAATACATATTTTTTATCCATATCCCACACCCCAAAAAAACACACAAAAAAAACATTCAATTACAGAAACTCAACATTCTTGTCACTTGATTATGTTTGGGAACATGATGAAAGTATGAAAAAAAATAATCATAATAATCAGTATTTTTCCAAGTTATACACCACCGACCGTCTCCAAAAAATATTGATTTCAAAGTACTTCTAAATTGCCCAAAAGGAGCATAATCAACCTAAATTTTCATTAAAAAATACAGTAGTGGTTTTAATCCTAAAATATCTATTCCTATAAGATTAAATAATAAAACATCAGTACCTTTCAAAAATTAAAAAATGTCAATTTAACCACACTAGCTAGCTATCTATTAGTAATCTATTTGCTAGCTATCTCTTTGAGTTATTCCGGGTTGAGGGAACGGTTGAGCCACATGCTCCAGGCATGTGGCTGCCGCTGCTCAACCACAGAAAAACTGATCCTGTGACTGTAAAGTGTCCTTGAGAATTTTGAAAGGCGCTTAGAAATGAAATGTATTATTATTATTATATTATGAAAAAAAAATACGAATTCACAACGACAATATTTTGTAGACTATTTACAGCGTTCTAAGCAACTTTTTTTTCAATAATAGCAGCCACCCCCCTGTGATTAGTTTACGTAGTGTCACAAACTTGCCTCCGAACACGCTCGAAATTGGCAAATAACGCTGAATCGAGCTTTGAAATCACATTTTCTGCACACGTGTCATTTTCTGCGGCCACGTCTGTGGATTTAGATGTTTTGTTTTCTCGCGTCGCCACACCGACCACAAAAACCACATCAGATGCGGCGGCAGTCGGCAAGCCTATGCTTTCCGTTGACTATGTGGAAGCAGAGCGCTGAGAATATGACGGAGGCTGCCGCTGAGGCACGTTTGTAACAAGTAAACGCATACACGAAAAAATATATATTAGCAGGTAGTTTTATGCACAATCAAGTATTAGGTTAACATTTTTTATATAAATACGTATGTACATGTGCTAGAATAAATATCGATTTGCAGTATGGAAAACACAACAGGAAATGGTCTGTTGACAATACAGGTAACATCCGATTTACGACCGAGTTCCGTTCCGACCAGACAGTTGTAAGTCGAAATCCGTTTACATGTTGAATACACACTCGGAGGCTAAATGACTCGCTAACTCCGCCTTTTGGTGCCATCACACGGTCGATTGCTGTGTAAGAGTGAGATGCTGGCTGGCTGGCCAAAATTGTTGTACGCGTTGTCGGCCTGCTAGCGCGTTGGGGTAGAATTAACATTTTAAAAATAAGGTCTGGAGGTCGGGATCGTAAGTACGGGTGGTCGTAAGTTGAGCCGGCCGTAAATTGGATGTTACCTTTCACCTGTACACGTAAAGATGTATTAGAAATTATATTGAATATGCGGATGATACAAATAATGCTTAGTGCTAGTTAACATTTTTTCTTTAGTTTTTTAAATCAGACACACACACTTTGCACACACACACATTTGCAAAGCATTTCTGCACAAAAGAATAACAATTGAATATTTAAAAAAGAAAATTCAGCTAGTTTTTTTTGAAAATTAGAAGTCGGAACAACCACTTTCAATCATGACCGACATTTCTGACTTACGATTTCTTGTCTATCGGCCATCAACGTTGTCCCTTTGCTACGTTTCTCGACATCTTTTCAGAGACAAGAATGCATGTTCAGCAATCCTACAGGAAACTCAGGCCAACGTTAGCCAAGCGGGAGTTGTCACGGTTTGCAAGGTGGTGATGGTGGTGGATCCCAAAAAAGCAGGCAGGAGGGAGCAGCAGGGTGGAATTGACAAATTGTATTAAATAAAGCCAGCAGGAACAAAATCTAAAACATCAAAGTCCTCAGAACAGAAAATTACAAAGTATCAAGGAAAACCATGAGTAGAAATCTGCCAGGATGAAACAACCCTGACAGGATGAAGCAAACACATACAATTTGTCAATTACACTCTGCTGCTCCTCCCTGCCCGCTTTATTGGGATCCACCACCATCACCACCTTGCAAACCGTGACAGAATGACCCGCCACCATATGGTCGTGCAGGGAGTCCTTTTAACTGTCACTGATTGGAACGACCAACACCTGTGCAGCTGCAGGCGGGGCCGACAGCGCCACCCGTTGGTCGCAACCAGAACGTGACAGTAGTTAGCCATCCACATACTGCAAATGTTTGGGAGCTAACTGCCGCCATTTTGAGCACTACTTCTTGTTACAGAGGCTAAGCGTACAACTTGTAGTCATTTGGTGATGTGAGAATAAATTTGGTAATGCATTATTTATGCTAGTTTTCATTTGATATTGTAAACATCATCTCTGGCGAGGGCGATTCTCAAAATTCGCCGTAGTCTGCGTATGCCCGTCTCGGGGTTGTACGTCTTATGGGAGGTAGAAGAAAATTAATCTGTGTCATCATCTGCGCTCTGCATGTTTTGATGCATCCGCTCCAGAATCCGATGGATGCTGTTGAAACTGGGCCGATCCGATGGGTGCATGCTCCAACAAAGCCTCATTAGATTATAAAGTTCCAGAGGGCAGTTCTCGGGACAGGAGAGGATGTGACCATCCCTGACATAGTAAATAACTTCCTCGTGGCCCATGCCGTAGTACGGCTGCATGCCGTGGGAGAAGATCTCCCATAGCACCACACCATAGGCCCAAACGTCCGATTCGGTGGTGTAACGGTTGTAGAAAATGGACTCCGGGGGCATCCAGCGAATGGGTATGGCGTCATTTTCATTGGCTTTGTAGTAATCGGCGGAGTAGATGTTTCTGGAGAGGCCGAAATCCGCAATCTTCACCACCATTTCCTCTCCGACAAGGCAATTTCTGGTCGCCAGGTCTCGATGGACAAACTTGCGTTCCGATAGGTAGGCCATCCCGGCGGCTATTTGTTTGGACATTGATAATTGCTCGGGGGAGGAGAGCGACCCGGATTCCGTCTCTGAAGAAAAACTTCCAGCGGATAGGC
This sequence comes from Hippocampus bargibanti, assembly GCF_051943395.1. NCBI lineage: Eukaryota > Metazoa > Chordata > Actinopteri > Syngnathiformes > Syngnathidae > Hippocampus > Hippocampus bargibanti. Next base: position 2,039,164 of record NC_142751.1, read on the forward strand.
TGGCCCGGCTGAGCGTTGGCGCGGATCGTGTTGGAGAACGGCGACGTAGGAATTCGTTGAGGTCGCCTTGGGCCATGTACTCAAACATCAGGCACATGGGTTTACCCACCGCGCACACACCTGCGGAATGAATACAGACAAGACATTTTTTAGTTCACTTTTGATCAACCGAGACGGCGTTTCAGCCTGGCGATTCCGCACCGCCGAGGTTTGCAAGAACAAACAATGACTTGCAACCACATCAGCGCATTTCGTGATGTCATTCATCTCGAAGAGTAACGTTATTTTCTCTTTACCTCTTTTGTATCAGAATGGTTTCATTCACGGAGGCGCAAAGGTAAATAAACATTGGGCGTAGACATAAACACAGACAAAACCATTTTGGGATGTGTGCAAGTTCAGAAATAGACTCTGCACATAGTGGATCTACAGTTTGGCATTAAGAGCTCGCTAACTATGAATATTTGATAAGTGATCTGAGCCTACTGGGAAATGCAGAACTTTAAAAGAATTTCATTTTATAATAATAATAATACGTCTGTGTAAGCTCTCAGTCGTACAGGAGAGGTCCATTGAAGAGAAGGTTTCTTCATCCGTCATCTGTACTTCTTTGAAGGTTTTGGACGTTTCGCTTCTTATCCAAGATGCTTTTTCAGCTAAGAACAGTGACGTGCGGTGAGGTTCATGGCTGGCGAGGCACTGACGTCATCACAGTCAGATTTACAAACATGAACTCTACAGAGTGCTTATTCATCATTTGATTAGCAATAGTTAACGTGTTTTGTTGAAAATGTCATTTCAGCAATCTTTATATAAACTGTAGCATAGAAAAAAAAGAATAAAAAAACATGATTATCGTGTTGCCTTTACTAAATGAAGTCCATCTGAAGTCCTCCTGAAGAAAGGCATCGATAACTTCTTTGTAGAAGCCTTCCTTGTCTTTCTTCACTTTTAAAAGTCTCTCTATTTCTTTCAATTTAGATATGTAATCCTCCATTCTGAAAATAAGGCCAAGCAACACGAAAAAATGACTGGATGGTTGCATTTAACTTGCTAACTGTTTACTGTCGCTTGCTCTCACTAATTCTATTATTCTGCAGCCGAGGAGGCGCTAGAAGAATCTGTAATCACCAGTGCCCCCTGTCATGAGGCGGGAGAACTGTATGCCTCACCTATGCACACAGTTTTGATAAAATAAAATTAACACTGTAGTACAGTGTTTATTATGTACAGTGACTGTACATTATATACACGAGGTAAACTGTGGAAATGTAGTTCATATACTAAAAGTGTTTGAACACTTTAATCGCGATATACAGAGGGACAACAATGCGGTCTCACTGCAGAGCGAGCAGCCCAGTTAGCACAGTCATTGTGCAATCCATGGTGAGGCTCAGCCGGCTGCTGCCTCACCGCTCGTCTCTTCTTAGTTTTTGAACGGTAAATGTGAAAATTCCGCGATTTTGAAAAAAAAAAAAAAAATGGTGCAGTTAAATGGAAAAGAACTTTAAAGTAATCACTAAATCACTAAATAAATATAACTGTTTAATTTATTTTTTCATTTGATATTTCCATGATGACAGGTGAGGCACTGCCTCACCTGACTGCAAGTCACTGGCTAAGAAGCATCTTGGATAAGAAGTGAAACGTCCCACACCTTCAAAGAAATACAGATGACGGCTGAAGAAACCTTTTCTTCAACTAAGAAGCATCTTGGACAAGAAGCGAAAAGTCTGACACCTTCGAAGAAGTACAGATGATGGCTGAAGAAACCTTTTCATCAATAGTAATAGTCACAGTCACAAGATAAGTGTTTTCCTGTGGGTGAGCAGCGGCAGCCAGACGCGCCAGCCTTCACTCAACCCGGAAGTAACTCAAATAGATAGCAAGCCAGCTAGCTAGTGAATACATAGTTAATAGCTAGTTAATAGATAGATATTGGCTAGTGAATAGATAGCTATTAGCTAGCGAATAGATAGCTTATAGCTAGCGAATAGATAGCTAATAGCTAGCAAATAGATAGTTATTAGCTAGCGAATAGATAGCTATTAGCTAGCGAACAGATTGCTAATACCTAGCTTAAACGAAATTTAATAACTCCAAATTACTTCAGGTGTCTTTCTTGGTGTCAGTGAAAAAAACGTTGACTCCATACGAACTATTTTGCAGCACTGTTTATTCCCCTGACGTTCCTCAATGGAATTGGATCTCAAGGCTATTTCGACAAAATGTGTAAAACAAGTATAAATGCATGAAAAATGTATATTTTCTGTCATTACTATTGACAAAACCAAAAATAGGGTCAATCGGTTTCGTGAAATTTCACTTCTACCCTAAAATGAACGAAAACATTCAACAGGTGATAATATTTGAACTTTGTTAAAACCTTTGGATACACTTTTCCATCTGTTTTCGACAGTGTCACAAAAGGACATCAGCAGAGTTACCCGAAAGCATAAAAGTTGACATTTGACCAAAGAAACTAGGGGAGAAAACAGTCATACGTTTTGCTGTTCAGCTCTCAGTTTTTTGGACGGCAAATTGCAAAATGAAACCTTGCACAGTTGGTGTGTCTCATTTCGAAGTATCGACCATGCTCACCAGTAACGTAAGTTGTACATTATGTGATCAGATACCGAACTTTTTGTGAGTAATGTAAATGTAAATACATACAGTGATACCTTGGCTTACGAACTTAATTGGTTCCCAGACAGAGTGTGTAGGGTGAAAAGTGTGTGTACCAAAAATTAATTTCCCATAGAAAACCAATGAAATGAGAATAATCCGTTCCCAGGTCCCCATAAAACATAATTTTCTACTTTCTAATTTTCTAAGCCTTAAAACTACACAAAATATACTTTATTTTATGTATAATAAATGTGATATGGTATTATAATTAAATAAATAAACTGTATGTATGATAAAGTCGTTTTATTACCTTTGTGATGGTTATTGATGGCTTGATGGAATGGAGTGGTATTGTATTTCATCAGCATTAAACACTTCTTCTTTCACCATCTTGAGGAATGATCCTTCAATGATCTTGGAGGTGCTTTCTCTGCGATAATTTTACCTAGCTCCTCATCAATTGTGTTCTGTTTAGCTGTGTGGATAGCTTTTTGCATCAAGTGTACAGATGGCTTGTGAACATTCAAAGTTGAAACAAGTCCAAATGTCACTATTTTCTATCCGTTTTCTCACTCTCTCACTGTCATCTGTTTTTCTCTTTAATGTTTCAACCACCTCCCCTCACTGCTGCGTTCTTGACCAATCACGTGGCTTTAAAGGACAACCGACATCACTTTTTTGTTTCCTAAGTGACATCAGAAAAACTTTTTATAGCATCAAAATACCCAAAACACGCAGTATGATATTTTTTAGTCAAATGTAAAACACCAAAATCTGCAAAAAATTGAGTTGCGAATTGGGCATTTTCAGAAAGTCCCGCCCCCAGTTTGTGACGTCACACCAAGACATCTTGCCTTGCTCAAGAATCAAAACAATGGCTTCAGATTCGGAGAATATTCTTTCTTGTTACTCATCCATTTCATTCAAATATTCAAAAATTCAAATAGTTCTGAAGAGGAGCTGTTGGGGTAATTCGCCATCATCTCTAAACATCGCTCTGTAATCTTTGTTTACATTACATTACATTACATTACATTACATTTACAACACCTGTCGAAACAATGAACCAGGGACGAACGATCAAAATAATCCAACAAAAGCATACATATTTGCAATTGATTAAATAATTTATTCCCTGTCATCTTGAGGTATCTTGTTAAATTTTCATAAATTTAACGTTTGTAAACCGAAAAGTTCGTAAACCAAGGGGTTCATAAACTGAGGTATCACCGTATAGTAATTATCTAATCCGAACAAAATCAATTCCACTTTGATTTCTGAGTCTCTAAAGTGCTGGGACCATTAGCGTAAAGTCGTCTCGATTTTTTTTTTTTGGGGGGTGGGGGGGCTTTTGGAATAAAAGCCTACTGAATAATTGATCAAGTCATCTCGATGCAGACCTGGAATGGAATTGTTGTTTATGTCCGATGGATTTAGTTTAGCCACTGAGAATGTGGTCTTTTAACAAAGGTCAAAAGAAAAGAATAGGGAACGAAACCAAAAATCCTGAAGATACTCAAAGGAGAGGAGTAGCATTGCAGGGGTTTCTGAAAAACGACAATACGTCTGTGTAAGCTCATTCGTACAGGAGTGGTCCATCGATGAAAAGGTTTCTTCAGCCGTCATCTGTACTTCTTTGAAGGTGTCGGACATTTCGCTTCTTATCCAAGATTCTTCATCAGCGAACTAAAGTCTTACTGGTAGTTTCGGGCCTATATATATATATATATATATATATATATATATATATATATATATATATATATATATATATATATATATATATATATATATATATATATATATATATATATATATATATATATATATATATATATCCCTACTGTCCAGACATGGCGGTGCCAGACTCTGCTATAATACGCTTTCAGGCTGGGGGAAGCAGAGGACTACTCCCTGCGGCTCCATTGATTGCTCCTATTGTTCTGACTAACGACTGGCCTGATTGCCCTCTTTGCTCTAAACAGTACGAACGATCCAAATTGAACCTCACACCACCATATCGGTTTAGTGAATGATTTAGCTGTTTTATGAAAATCGCTTCTTTTACTCCCCTTTCAAACCATCTATGTTCTTTCGCTAAGATTTTAACCTCATTGTCGTCAAATGAGTTGTTGCTAGCTTTTAGGTGCAAATGTACTGCCGATTGAGGCCCACTAGTATTATCCCTGCGATGTTGATGAAGTCTTTTTTTGAGAATTTGTTTAGTCTCCCCAATGTATTGCTTTACAATTTTCATTCTTACAATGTATTGAATAAACTACATTACTTTGTTTTTCATTTGGCAGACTAACTTTTGGATGTACTAATTTTTGCCTTCAAGTGTTTATCGGTTTGAAATCAGTAGAAATTTTGTGTTGGTTTTTCTGGAACTCCTGCAATGTAAGGTACTGCAACTCCTCTCCTTTTTGTATCTTCATAATTTTTGGTTTCATTCCCTATTCTTTCCTTCCGACATTTGTTAAAAGACCACTGAGGGAACCCACAGTTTGAGTGCCCTCCTGATATGTTTTGACTCCTTTTCTCTATCTTCAACACTTGTTGGTATTAGTTTAGCCCTATGCTGCAGGGTTCTGATCACTCCTAGTTTGTGTTGTAGAGGGTGGTTAGAATCGAAAAGTAAGTATTGGTCAGTTTGCGTAGACTTCTGTTTTTAGCGCTCTGTCCTCTTATAATTACTTTACAATCCAAAAAGGCTAGTTGGTTCTCTTTAATGTCCTCGTTTGTAAATGTAATGTGATGTCTACCGAGTTGAGGTGATCTTTCAAGGATTGAATTTCTTGTTGTTTAATTATGACGAAAGTATTGTCCACATATATAAACAAGTGTCTAGGTTTTGTCCCCAGGACGGATGTGAAGGCCTGTTTCTCATCTCTTCCATGTACAGATTAGCCACTATGGGTGAAACTGGTAAACACATAACACAACCATTTTCAGATGATAGATAGATGGATAGATGGATGGATGGACAGATAGATAGATAGATAGATAGATAGATAGATAGATAGATAGATAGATAGATAGATAGATAGATAGATAGATAGATAGATAGATAGATAGATAGATAGATAGATAGATAGACTAGTACAAATAAGGAAGCCTTCTGGAGTTTCTTTCCTTTCATGCGACTCTCAATCTGTTTTTCCGTTCACCTCCCGAGTCCCCTTTCAGTGAATACGCCGCCGGCAATGAGAACTCCAGGCGTGAACGCTGCCTTACCTAAAAGTCGTACGATGTTGGAATGGTCGAATTCAGCTATGAGTGCCGCCTCTCTCTGGAAATCGTTTTGCATGTCTGCTGAGGCTTCTTCCTTGAGCATTTTTACGGCCACCATTGTGAAAGGTTCCGTCGGTAGCAAGCCTGGCGCTCTGCAATGATTTGAATGTTCACTCAAATCTTCAAGAATTGATCTATTGTACACATTTAACTTATTCGCTGCCATTCCTGAATTTATTCACATATATTATCTGGACATGGTTTTTTTTAAACGGTACCCCGCAATATTGGCAATATGGCAATATTGCAAGGGATTTCCACGATTCCATATCTCTCCTCTTCATCTAGCTTTTTTACATCACTGCGGTCTTTGTTTTCATCCATTTCCCTCAGCCTCAATCTTACCTCGCTTGAAAAACTCGGCCAAAGGCTCCCTCGCCAATATCCCGAACATACTGAATATTATTCCTGGGGTATTCAAGGGCCAGCAGTTTGGAATTGAGGAGCAGAGGAACCCTTTGGTACATGGGGTTCGGGTGGAGTCGGTCCAGGAGAAGCTCTGAAGGAAGAGCACTCATCGTCGGGCTCTCCATCGCCCTACGAAGAGACAGCATGAGTTTTGTCCACGCATGAACCCCCTTTTCGGATTCGGCATTTACCGCTTGTGTTGTCTCCATTGTTTTCTTCGCCGGCGACATGCGACAATCACCACAACGAGGAAAACCGCCGTGGCCAGTACGGTCAGAATGATAACGATGACCGACATGGAGTACGCAGGAGATGACGCTGTCATGGGAGGGAGGTGACGAGGACCTGCCGGCTCTTGCTTAGCCACTGACACGGCGCCTCAAAGTGATTTTAACAAATGGAATATTATGATCAAATGATGAATAAAGTCATTGATGACAATAACAGCGATAACACAGACTAAAAGGGGTTTTCTGAGTTTAAATTGCCTTTCGTACTGTGCTGGATTTTCACGTTATCCCATTGTCAAGCCGTGCATTTGAAACCTAGGCCTTCAATAGTACGACGTCTGAATCAATCCAACCCTTAATGACTATTTGATGACTATACAACCCATATTGCATCGACAGCTGCGACTCATATAAAAAGTGTGGTGTGATTGACTACAGGTCCACTAGAGACTAGCGTTACCCAGGAAATAAGGCATGTGAGAAGGCCTTGGTGTCGCTAACTCAAATTCTGATAGGTTAAAGAAAAGTTTGATCGACAACAGGGCCCGAAGAACTGAATGTGAAGCGAGTCCAAGTAGATTTCTGACCCAGGTAACAAATAACGGCTGAAATGGTTCAATGCCTAAATACAAAAACACACATCTAGACGTAGCACAACAGGGGGAGGAAAAGCAATGAAAGTAAGCTGAAAGACAAAGTTTTCTGTTACGAAAGCTAGCTGCAATGCTATGCTATTAAAGAAAGACTGGTAGTTACCCGATCCTGTTCCCGCTTCTCCGCACGGTGGTACGGCACAATATTCCCAACGTATGTTGGGATTTGAGGTGTAGCACCATGGCTTGTCGCTGATTCCTGCCGGGTTCCTGCAGTTGTTATGTGAGTTTTTCAACTCTGGAACAGCATCCACGGACAAACGGTGCTCATGAGGAACCTGCGTTGACGGAAGGGATGGTGGGATGTGAGCCAGGGCGTGTTTTGAGGAGTCAAGATACTCAATGGAGGCTTTAGAACAATTTTAAGAACACAAAACATCATTGGAGATTGTGAAGTGGACCTCTGGAGACCTTTTTGAGGAAGGTTTTGGTTTGTCAATGGCAGAATTTGGAGAACGTTTCTTCCAAAAGCGCCAACTTAAACACTCAAAATATGGCGCGTTGATGCAGCATGAAAAAAACGGTTTCACATAGCACAAGTTCGATTGCAAAAAGGTGTGACGTGGTTTTGCTCCGTTCTGCCTCATTTCACGGCTTCACTGACTCTGAAAAAATGCACAGTTGAGTAATATTCCGCAGGAACAGGCTACATTTTGTCGAAAGGGAAATACTGAACACTGCATTATTCAAGTCCACCAAAATCAACACATGAACACTTCACAATCACTAAAATAGTTTTCCCGTATAAAAATAAAAAAACATAGATACATAACTTTTTTAGGTCACTTTTAGCCAATCTTCCTTCAACCTATGACGGAAAGTAGATATTGAACTCCTCCCTGCACACTCAAGATTGTGTTTTTTACCTCCAAACACAGAAACAACACACGCACGAATGCATGCGGGCCTGCAAGTGAGCGACTGTGTGAGTCGCTACAAGATTTGCGTGTGAAAGCTAATTGCTTCCAGAGGCAGGATGTGACAGACAAGACCCTCCCTCCATGCTGACCTGGCAACACACTCCACACATACGGACACGCACAAACTACAGATAGCTCGAGTTCACCCGATGAGACTTTTTTTTCTTTAAACCAAGCAAAGACAAAAAAAACAGAAATAATTTTTGACACAATCTTTCCAAGACAGAGTCACAAATATGCCGTCATGGACTAAATTGATTTTAAACTTGTGGCAAATGTAAGACTTTGCATCATTGGATGACGGAAATACAACAGTCTCTACCAAAGATATTCCCAAAGAGAAGCCAAGTCCTGGATTTTCATGAGGAGGCCGCTAACGAAAAGCCAAATATGAAATAAGAGCTGAAACAAAGTGAAAAAAGTCGTCGATGCGTATGTGGAACTGTCGCGGCTTGGAATTGAAGCGGATTGACGTGCGACAAGAGATGTGAGACAATCTCTTTTCGTCAATGGATGCTACAAATTCATGTTTGCTTTCAACATTTAGCTTGTAGCAGATGTTCATATTCCACCATGACGTCCCTGATCCACTGGTGAAAAGGATGCCTTGATCCTCTCCTCTTTCATTGAGAACTGCATCATACAACGAGGGTGCAGAAAGTGCTTAAAATGGAATGACTGTGTCGTGTCACATTTTTTGTTATTTTGTTTATTTTATTGTTTGTTTTAGACTTCAAGATGGCGCCAAGAGAGTTGCTGCCTTTACAACAGCTCCTGTATGTTGTTTTTGCTGCTGTGAAATGTAAATTTCTCCACTGTGAGACAAAAAATCTAATCTAATATAATCTAATTTAACTCAACTCACGTTGCCATGATGTTCTGCACTGTATTCAATTTGCCTTTCATTTTGTTTTCTGATGTCCCAACATAACAAAATGTGAACGTTTGACTGACTTAAAATGGTTGGCATGATCGGAAAACCATTCACAAAACGACCTTGACGCCCACTGGGGACTTTTATTCTGTTCATAGTGATGTATTGTTTACATGTATGCATATATTTGTAATGTAATTGTTTCTACTGCAGTCGTACACGCTTGTAAATGATTACCTGTTGATCCCACGGCTGACAGGGTATGCCGGATCGTGTCACGTTCAGCTTACCCTGATAAAAACGGCCTCTGTCACTGTAACATGTAGCTGTGGATACAAAATAGAAAGATTGTGATTTGGGAAATTTAAATACAATACAATATAATATGAATGTTAACGGTTAACACTTACTCGTCATTTGATCAGTCTTGATGTCTGAAATACAAAAAATGGTTTGGGGAAATGTTTTGCAATGCTATAGATGCCCAAAAATAAAAAATACCATGTACAGGCAACATCTGACTTACGACCGAGTTCCATTCCGACCAAGCGGCCGTAAGTCAAAATGGCCTTGAGTCAAAATCCATTCAAAATGTTGAATAGAGATTCGGAAGCTAAAGACTTGATTGCTGTGCAAGAGTGAGATGGTGGCTGGCTGGCCAAAATTGTTGAATATGTTGCCGGCCTGCTAGCGTGTTGCGGTGCCAGGCATATAATTAAAATTTCAACAATAGGGTCTCAAGGTCGTGGTCTTAGGTATAGGTGGTCGTAAGTCGAACTGGTCGTAAGTCGGATGTTACCCGTATTACTTACTATGCGGCGCAATTGAAAGCCTTAAATTTTTTTTCAAAAGCTGCTTTATAATCCATTACGCCCTCTTATGTGTAAAATGTCATTTGCTGTGCTGATGGTGCGCCTTATAATCCAGTGCGCTTTATGGTCCAGAAAATACGATAAAAGTAAACTATAAGCTACAACAGAACAGTTTGCACTCAGTGAGGCGTTTCAGTGACAACTTACCCACAAAAGGAACATGGGTACAGGGTTGAGCCTCCGCATGGAGACTGGGTAAAGTTTGACATCTGGGCAACAACAAACGGGGTGTCTGAAAGTCTGCGGAAGAACCGAAGAGTCCGGACTGGACCGACATGCTGCCTTCTAGTATGGACCATTCCTTATGGCAGTACAGTTCCTTAACCGCAAGGCAATGCTCCCTGTTGTCAATGGATGACAAAGTTTAATATTCCTGAAAATGTGAACTGTCATACTGTATCTCCATAAAACTGAACCAGGGTGAGAACTTAGAATAGTAACATTTTTGGGTACCTGCAGACGGGTTTAGGAGCCGGTCCTAACCCCGATGGATTACAGTCGGGGAAAGCGATATGACAGAGTAGTGAACGCACTGCAGGCCCGCAGAGTGGACTGAGACCTTCAAACTCGGTCCGCCAGCTCTGAATCAGGTACTCTTGCATGTCCTCCGGATCAGTCATGGAGGCGTTGAAGAAAACCAGGGAATCTTCTCTTAAAATGCTGCGGCAAACTTCGCCCCGATAGGCGCTGCAGAAACCGGAAACACCCTTGTAGAGTCTGTCAAGAAATGCGTTCAGGAGCATCAAAATGAAATATTTTTGCCAATCGTACTTCAGTTTTGGTCAACCGACGAATTGCAAAAGTAGCGTTGGAGAGGAATGGGTGGTATAAAACAGAATTTTGAAGTTTTGTTTCAAATCGTGGCGGCGATCGTCCTATGTGAACTTTGGTTGGATATTGCTGATTGTGTTGACAAATACCGTATTTATTCGAGTATAACGCGAACACTTGTATAAAGCGCACCCCTAATTTTCAATTAAAAATCGGTATAAAATTGTGTTTCACTTTTTCTCGGCTCAGACCAAGCATTGTAAATGACAACACATGCGTCCATGATAAAAATCATTTCTTGACAATGTAAACTCTGGATATTGGTAATTGTGCAAAACAGATATGCTTAACTCATGTTTCAGTGTGGGCGAGGCGAGGAAAGGAAATGAAGCGTAGCTAAAGAAATGCTAATCAACAATCAAAAAAGCAATGCGCGTGATCAGGGTCTTTCTGAGATTCGAAACTGAAGGGCGAGAATAGCCAGGGAAATGCAGCCCCCTCCTGGAAGGGATAAAGCATTAAATATATATGATAATTTTTTTTCCCAGGCCTTGTGTATAACGCGCACCCAAACTTTGAGTTCCTTTTTAGGTAGAACATTTTGCGCGTTATACTCAAATACATACAAAGTTACGAGAGATATTTGCTTCACATAAGATTTCAATTGGAGCCGCCATTGATGGTGACTTTTACAAAATCCAGATTGCACATACCTGTAATTTTTTTGCAGTGACTTATTAAATCAAATCACCAACATGTAAATCTTACAAATCCCACCGTGACCGTTAGCTCCCTAATGCATTTCCCACGGCTCCGTCGGCATCCAGTGTCCAGATGTGGACAGACACGCTCAGAATATTCGCTCGCTATCCTTCCAATCCTGATCACACGAATTAGACCATTCGGGGACTATTCAACGATTTCTTATTCTTATTTAAAATTCACAAAATAACAGTTGCATGTTTCCGTACAGGGCAGCTGTTTCCTACATCTGGAGATCTGGGATGTCATGTTGGCGAGACAAAATGACCGCCACTCATAAGGAGATGAGCATTCTTAATTCAAAAGGTTAAAGGCACACCGCGAGGGGTTTTCAAAGGAAAAAGGCTAAAATAATGAAAGTACCATAATTTCCAGTGTATAAGGCGCAATGCCAATGAATTATGTATTTTCAACCTTTTTCCATATATAAGGCTATAAGGCAGGGGTGGCCAAACTGTTTGACTGGCGGGCCACAATGGGTTCTAAAATTTGACAGAGGGGCCGGCATGGCCAGAAGCAGTTGGAGGGAGTATTTGGGCCGGATATACTTAAGCATTAAAGGACAACCGGTGTCTCCTGACAAGTTGCGTCCATAATTTGTCAAATTGCTTCAAATGACTTCTACTGAGCGTATTTTACAAAGATTCCACCGCATATAGCGATATTTTACGTTTTCAGACTCGCGCTGAATATTCCGGAAGTCTTGTTTTTGAGTTGGTGACGAGTCCTCACCCTACGTCACTGAAGGAACGCCCCAGACTGATAAAGGACATACCTTGCATCATCTCAATGCATTTTGCGGTACTTTGTTTGGTCTGAAAACTTTGTGTTGATCCGTGTTGATGACATAACGCGATGGTGTGTTGCATCAAGACTTCTACAGTGTTTTTGACATTCGCTGAAAAAACCTCCCAGGAGACAATTTCCATGGAGCTTTCTCGCCATCTTCTGCTTTTTTGGGTACTGTGAGTACTAAAGAGTTTGTCACTACATTTCTCTCCAGATGTATCAAAATGACCGGAATAAATTCTTTAATCGATTGCAAACATGTCTGCTTTCCTCTTCAGAACTATTTGAATCATATTTATAACTGGATGAGTAACAAGAAACCATCTTTTCCGAATCTGAAGCCATTGTTTTTATTCTCAAGCAATGCAAGACGTCTTGGCGTGACACCACGAACAAGGGGGCGGGACCTTCTGAAACTGGCCACTTCTGATTTCAAATTGAAGTACTTTTTAGACATTTTAAGTCAGTTTTATTGGTGTTTTGCATATGACTAAAAATATCATACTGCGTGTTTTGGGCATTTTAGATGCTATAAAACGTTTTTCTGATGTCAGTTAGGAAACAAAAAAACTGATGTCGGTTGTCCTTTAAGTGTAGTGTGTGCAAGCCTCATAGCACACTGTAAGAACACTCCAACAACAATTTATTAACTGTCTTTCAAACGTGAAAAATATCCTTTATCAGTTAATGAATTTGTCTCAAGGAATATGCAAGATATGACATTTACATACAATTTCACGGATACCTGGAATATGGAGCAGCCAACTTTATGGCCGGGCAGGCAACTTTTCAGAATTGTCTGCCCTGGTGTCCGCTAACTTTTTGTCATGAGTTTCAGACACTGTTATTACTATAATTTGGACAAATTCGATTAAAAAGCCTAACGGGCTATATGTGGCCCACGGGCCGTAGTTTGCCCGTGTCTGCTATAAGGTGTACCTTATAAAAAAGTTTTCCAAATATAATCTAGAAATATACAGAAGTTTTCCAAACATAAGGCATAAGCCTTATCCACCAGAAAATGTGATACAATATTTTCTTATACAGTGATACCTTGGTTTACGAACGCTTTAGCTCACAAACTTTTCACTTTACAAACATTAAATCCACGAGAATATAATCTTGGCACTCTGAACTAGTTTTGGGGAAACACACAGAGCTCCACAATAGCTGGCGGACTGGTTTTTGGCGGAAGAACACCAAACCACAGGACCAAAAAAGACCCCATCACAGGCTAGTGTTCAGCCAAAGAATACACAAAAGAAAATTACGGTCGAGCAGAAGGAGGAGATGATCGAAAAACACAAACGAGGTGTGCGTTTGTGCGACTTCGCGTCCCAGTACCAGTATGCTAAGTCCACCATTGCTACGTGTGGCAAAAGGTGTTTCTCTGTTGTCCAAGCAACGGTCTCAGGCAATAGAAGAGGTTGAAAAACTACTGTTGATTTGGATTAACGAAAAGCAGCTAGTAGGGGACAATGTGAGTGAGGGTATTATCGCCGCGAAAGCACGGCAACTTCACTCGGATATCGTCAAGAGGCAACTACATCAACAACCATCACAAAGGTAAATAAAACGACTTTATTATACAGTGCCGTTTATTTCTTTAATTACAATACAATAGCACATTTATTACACGTAAATAAGATATATTTTGTATAGTTTTATTTAGTAGAAAATTATGTTTTATGGGGACCCGGAAAATGATTATTCTCATTTTTAATGATTTCCTATGGGAAATTAATGTTTGGAAGATGCACGATTCGCCTTACACATACTTTCTGGGAACCAATTAAGTTGGTAAGCTGAGGTATCACTGTCGTTGCAAAACTTGTTTCATTCATGGAAGGGACGCCGTATAGTCCAGTGCGCCTTATACAGCAGAAAATACGGTATCCTAAAAATCAGTTAAAGATCCAACGCATTAGAATGCCAAAAAACTTAATAAATACAATAAAATCCTTCAGGGTGATGTTGAAATTGAATGAATGCTATAAATTGAACAATTTAAATGATTAAGAAACAAGAAAGGGTTGCAGCCGTTGTACATTCCAACGACTTACCTCCATTCTATGGGGAAGCGGCAAGATCCACAAGTTGGTTGAAGGTGACCCAGGATGAAAAGAAGAAGGGAGAAAGAAAGCAAAGGCATTGCATTTAATCTTGCTTGGAAGAGAAAGAAAAATGAAACCTGTTCCTCATCCGTTCATGTCTTAGTTTTAGCGTCTTGGTCTGTGGAGAGACTTAACAACCAGGAAGTGATTGGCCAATGCATGAGAGTTGTGTGTGGGCTGCGGTGAGGTTGAAAAAGAAACAAATGGTGCGGGGGGGGGGGACAGCTGAAGCCTCGCCAAACACACTGGCAGCTAACATAACACAAAGACTCAGAGTGAAGTACTGTATTTTCCGGTGTATAAGTGTCTGAAACTCATGACAAAAAGTTAGTGGACACCAGGGCAGACAACTCTGAAAAGTTGCCTGCTGGGCCATAAAGTTGCCTGCCCCATTTTTCACAACTTCAAACACAATAAGACAAGTAATCGCCAAAAAAAAACATTGTGGCAAAGTATTAAGGATTTTTTTAATTAAGGATATACCTACCACAAATGCTCCCTTGCTTAATTCATGGTCAATATCCCTTGCTGATGATTTTTCTCCATTTGTCGTTTGTCCATACACTGTTCGTCATGGTGCACGATGCAATGTTTGCATTGCGTCGTCCGCTACAAGCCACGTGAACTCTTTTTTCCACGATGCTTTTAATAATAATAATAATAATAATAATAATAATAATAATAATAATAATAATAATATCGATGAGAAGGTTTCTTCAGCCGTCATCTGTACAAAAGTGAAGGTTTCGGACGTTTCGCCTCCTATCCAAGAGGCTTCGTCAGCGAACTAAAGTCTGACTGGTCGTATCGGCCCCATTTATATATCCCTAATGTCCAGACCTAGTGGCGCCGGACACAGCTATGATAGGTCCCTACTCTCAGGTTGGGGGGGGCGCGGGACCCCCCCCCTGTGGCCCCACTGATTGTTCCTACATTCCTGACTAACGATTGGCCTATTACATCCACTCCCCCCGGTATCACCTCATCAGCATAACGACCCTCATCAGCATTGCGAAAGTTGCCTAACCTGTTTTGCCTGAGCAGGCTATTGTATGAACGATCCAAATTGAACCTCACACCACCAGACCGGTTTAATGAAGGATTTTGTTGTTTTATAAGAATCGCCTCTTTTACCCCCCTTTCAAACCATCTATGTTCTTTCGCTAAGATTTTAACCTCATTGTCGTCAAATGAGTGGTTAGTAGCTTTTAGGTGCAAATGTACTGCCGATTGGGGTCCACTAGTATTATCCCTGCGATGTTGAACAAAATCCTTCATTAAACCGGTCTGGTGGTGTGAGGTTCAATTTGGATCGTTCATACAATAGCCTGCTCAGGCAAAACAGGTTAGGCAACTTTCGCAATGCTGATGAGGGTCGTTATGCTGATGAGGTGATACCGGGGGGAGTGGATGTAATAGGCCAATCGTTAGTCAGGAATGTAGGAACAATCAGTGGGGCCACAGGGGGGGGTCCCGCGCCTCCCCCAACCTGAGAGTAGGGACCTATCATAGCTGTGTCCGGCGCCACCAGGTCTGGACATTAGGGATATATAAATGGGGCCGATACGACCAGTCAGACTTTAGTTCGCTGACGAAGCCTCTTGGATAGGAGGCGAAACGTCCGAAACCTTCACTTTTGTACAGATGACGGCTGAAGAAACCTTCTCATCGATGGACCACTCCTGTACGACTGAGAGCTTACACAGAAATAATAATAATAATACATGCAATTTCTAAGCGCCTTTCAAAATACTCAAGGACACTTTACAGTCACGGGATAATGTATGTTTACCTTTTGTAGCGTCATAAATTTTGTTAGCTTCTTTTGAATCTTTCTTCTGGGGCTGAGGTTCTGTGTATCTACTTTCGAAAATGATACGCAAATACACAACCTTATAACGCTCGGGAAAGTCCGGAAGCACGAAGCAGGCCTATCAATTTGTGCAATTTATTTATCAATCGATATCGGATATATCGATAGTCCCGGTTATATCGATACTATTTCTATGCACGCACGGAGAAAATTACATGTGCGCAGGGTCGGATATATCGATAGTCCCGGTTATATCGATATTTTTTCGGACTCCCTTGAATATCGATATAACGAGACTTTACTGTATATATATATATATATATATATATATATATATATTTTTTTTTCCAAAAAGAGGTCGGCCACCCGGGTGGAGACGTTTTGTAAGCTGTACGCACGACGTAAAAGTTGCACGCCCCGGGCGTCCGGGCAGGGGTTATTTCAGACCCTGGTATTATTATTATTATTATTATTATTATTATTATTATTATTATTATTATTATTATTATTATTATTATTATTATAGTATGTTCCCTTTCAAATGTTCTCATGATTAAATATGATTCAAAATGTTTTTTTTTTTACTTTGTTACTTCCGGGTTAAGTGAACGCTTGTGCGTGTGGCTGCGTCTGCTTACCCACAGAAATAATATCTTGTGACTGTAAAGTGTCCTTGAGAGTTTTGAAAGGCGCTTATAAATGAAATGTGTTATTATTATTATTATTATTATTATTATATTGAGCCACAACAGGTCTAGCAAATACTGTCGGCAGCCACACACTCCATTCTCCCTATTGAAGAAGTATTACATAATCCCAGCCTCTATTGTAGCACCTATTACATTTTTTTCATCCTGAATGACACTTTTGGTCGAGCAGTAGGACCATAGCCTTAAGATATTATTATTATTATTATTATTATTATTATTATTATTATTATTATTATTATTATTATTATTATTATGCGGTGTGCATTATATTTGGAAAACTGATATATTTATATTTTATATTTGGAAAACATTTTTCAGTCATTCAAGTTGCGCCTTAAAGTTCTGTGCGCCTTAATATATGGAAAAACTATGAAAATACACCATTCATTGGGTGTGTGCCTTATACTCCGGTGCGCCTTATACACTGTAAAATACGGGAGTTGATGCTCCCGCAGATAAATCCAACACTTGGTTTCAACATCGACGTGTGGTAGAATAAAATGTTCACCTGCGACAGTCACCCGAGCGGTTGCCTTGACCGTGTTGGCCCCGGCACTGTGCCTGTTTGAGGCCAAGCATGTGTAAAGAGCTGGTTTCGTCACCGTCACCCGCAGAACCGACAGAATGACTTCTGCAGTCAAAGTCTCGTCGACCGATGCGCCGGAGAGCTTGAAGAGACCAAAAACCAAGAGTCATATTGTGTTGGTTTATTCAAATTCATCAATGCTGCTTCATTTCAATAGGTTGAATACAAGGAACGATTATTTACCATATTTTCCCGTGTATAAGGTGCACCCAAAAGCCTTGATTTTCTTCAAAAGATGACCCTGTGCCTTATACACAGGTGCATCTTATATATGGAACAATTTTGAAAATACACCATTCATTGAGTGCACCTTATATCCCGGTGCGCCTTATACACCGAAAATACAGTACATTAAAGTTGCTATTTTGATTTTTTATAAGTCTGCAGCGGTAAACATTGCGCAACAATTCACAAAGGGCTCACCTATTTTTTAAAAAGCTTACACAGGTAACTTCCAACTTACGACCGGCTCGACTTACGACCATCCATACTTACGAGCACCTCCAGACCCTATTTCAAAAATTTTAATTCTATGCCTGGCACCGCAACGCGCTAGCAGGCCGGCAACGCATACAACAATGTTGGCCAGCCAGCCAGCATCTCACTCTCGCACAGCAATCGACCGTGTGATGGCACCAGTTTGTGAGTCATTTAGCCTCCGAGTCTCTATTCAACATTTTGAATGGATTTCGACTTACGACCATTTTGACTCACGACCGTTTAGTTGGAACGGAACTCGATCGTATGTTGGATGTTACCTGTATTTATTTTTTGTATTTTCATGTCTTTATATAATTTTTCCCTTTCATAATTTTACTGACATAATACGGTAATTTCTGCATTGTGAGATAAAGACTTTCTCATCTAAAACATTCATATGACTTTTTTTGTGTGTGTTTTTTGTTTTTTTGAT